>NC_048227.1:57836377-57980714 GCF_002007445.2 Ailuropoda melanoleuca
ACAGATGTAGTGAAAAGAAGGGGCACATGCACCCCAATGTTCATAGCAGCATTGTCCACAATAGCCGAACTGTGGAAGCAGACAAGATGCCTTTCAACTTCAGAGGGGAGGGGGTGGGGGAATGGGATAGACTGGTGATGGGTAGTAAGGAGGGCACGTATTGCATGGTGCACTGGGTGTTATATGCAACTAATGAAGCATCGAACTTTGCATCGGAATCCGGGGATGTACTGTATGGTGACTAACATAATATAATAATAAAATTAAAAAAAAATAAAAATAAATAAAAAAAAAGATTAAATCCTTTATCAGCAACACTGCTGGAGGTGATGGAAGTAGTGGTGGACTGAACTGAGATATTTGTTGTGAAATCCATTTTTTCTTCCCCTGTAAAGCTTGAAAACCTTACAAAATCTTTTTTAAAAAGTCACTAGAAATTACTGTATAATCTGCAACTGAATAAACATTTCTCAGAATATTCTCTCACCTTGAAATACTAAATTTTAATATTTGTCAAAATATGTGACTTACTTTAGACCTTCAAAATATTTGTGAATTATGTAGCATAAAGATTTCTTTTTAAAAGGGCCCTGATCAATTATTTGAGCAAAAAAGAACAAGGCCAAAACACTGCACCAGGAGGTCTAATTAAATCCACTGCTTTTGTACCATTAAAACCTGCAGAGGGGCGCCTGGGTGGCTCAGTCAGCTAAGCATCCAACTCTTGGTTTTGGCTCAGGTCATGATCTCAGGTTCGTGAGATCAAGCACCACCCGAGGCTCCATCCTCAGCTCCGAGTCTGCTTGAGATTCTTTCCCCCTCCCCCAGCTTGCGTGTGCTCTCTAAAATAAATAAGTAAAATTAAAAAAAAAAACAAAACCCCGTAGATTTTAGAATCATACCTTCTTCAAGGGTCTCAGGAATTTTCATTCTAGCAAGATGAGATAGTAAAAGAACTCTGGCTTTCAGGCTATACGGGCAGGTAAGTGGAGGCTCATTCTTCTTTAGATTAATGCTGCCAATTTCTCTGATTAGCTAGAGTAAATAAAATAATTTTTAAAAAATATATACCTAAAAAAAGCATTAACTTTAATACCTAAATGCTTGTATCAAGGAATCTGGGAGATAGGCCTAACCTGAGGTATTAGAATATTATCTGTTGGTCTGCTTGTGGCATCTTTATTATACTGAGGATCAAATTCAGAGGCTCCAGCCAAAACCATAATAAGACCTAAGAAAACAAAAGTAATATGAAGGTAAATAAATACATCTGCTCACCTATTAATTTCCTCTCCTATAATACTTCATTAGTCCTATACTGAGGCAGTTTTCCACTTGCACGCAAAGCTTAAAATCATCTGAACTCCACTAACAAGTATTCATTTTTCCCATAAAAAAGAAACATTTCACTTTTTAAAATATGTACAATATTACCTATCACAAGTAAATAGAAATATACATCAAATTAAGGGCCCCAAAGCATTGGACGCATTAAAATCAGTTCAAATAGCATCTGCTTCTAGACTTAAGCATGTGTTCCACAGAAACTTTCTACACAGTAATTATTAAGTATACCATGTGATCTTAAAAACTATTATGTGGGGGAAAAGGTGCTCCATAATTAAACAGGCTAAGAAACAAGGAGTTAAAAAGAGCTTTAGGTTTCTTCACTTCATGACTGCTCAGGGCCTTAAGTAAACTGAAATACTCTGTAATTTACAGAAATTTTTATTTTGGGGGGCGCCTGGGTGGCTCAGTCATTAAGCGTCTGCCTTCGGCTCAGGGCATGATCCTGGCGTTATGGGATCGAGCCCCACATCAGGCTCCTCTGCTATGAGCCTGCTTCTTCCTCTCCCACTCCCCCTGCTTGTGTTCCCTCTCTCGCTGGCTGTCTCTATCTCTGTCAGATAAATAAATAAAATCTTTTAAAAAAAAAAAAAGAAAGAAATTTTTATTTTGGAACTCTGGAGGGTTTATGGGGAATGTTCTTCGATGTACATGTGACTCACAGCCACACACACTATTAGCATTACTCTCGTCATCAACCTCACCTTCCAGTAGAAAATACACACAATGTATTCACAAAAAGCAGGACAGCACAGAGGTTAAGAGCATAGACCCTAGAGTTTCACTAACTAAATGACCTAGGACGATATTCTTCACCTCTATGGGCCTCAGTTTCTTCAGATGTGCCTGGCACAGTAAGCACAGTAGTGGGTGTAAGCTACTAACTACTACCATCACTACCCTCAAATGTTTCATGAAACAACTACTCCTAAAACAGCTATATAATAAATGATGCCAAAATAAAGTAATCAAGGATACAAAACCAAGCCCACCAGCAGCTAAACAACGCTCTTCCAATAGGACAGTGTAAGGCTAAATGTCACCCTCAGAAATAAAATAGAAATCAAGCTCACTGATTAAAACACATCATAAATACGAAACACTTTCATAAGGGGGTTTCTATATTAAAATTTCAATTCAACATAAGAAAGAGTGATATATGCGTGTAAAAGGGAGAGTAACATCCACTTATTCCTCAGAAATAAAAGATCTGCTCATTCCAAAAATAAAAGATCTATTCACAGAGTCACATGATTCTAAGTAGTCTTGCTCATCACCAAAAAAAAATTAATAAAACTGGCAAAGCCAAACTACAGAAAACTCCATTTAGGTTTTGGAACAAAAATGTATTCTACAGTGAGGCACAATTTAAAACTTTTTAAAACTTCTATCTTCCTTTCTTTTTTTCCCAAGGAGGGGAAACAGGGCTTATCTATGATGTGTCTAAAAGTTCTGCAGAGCAGTGATTCTGAAAGGCAACACTATACATTCCAAGTATAAAATTTATAATGTTAGCTTTATGGAATCAAAGAAAGTATTTTAAACGGAACTTTTTTTTCCATAAAGAAATTCTGAAATAAGACTCTGGGAATGAAATATTCTGGAAGTTTTCTTTCAACACATCCAAGACTTCTACTTACTTTATTGAGATTAATACAGTACATCATACTAATTTAGGGCTTGGGAACCAGACTGCTTGAGTTCGATCCTAATTCTACCACTTACTGTATGTATCCTTAAGCTCAGTTTCCCCATAGATAAAATGTGCTAAAAACAGCAGCTTACTTACAGGAGCAAAATAAAGATTAAATAAGTTAACACATACATAATCCCTAGCAATGCCTGGCACACAACAAATACTCAAGAAATATTAGCTAGTATTATTACAAAATTCACACACATGAAACTTTACCATAAAATTTCTAGGGGAAAAAAATGTATGTGTGTGTATATATATATGTGTGTGTGTGTGTGTGTATGTATCTATCTCTGAGTAAATGGGAGTAACAAAAATACAATACACGTGATAAAGGGTGTTAGCATTCTCCTCCAGCTTTAGTTATATGAAAGAGTATAAAACTGAAATGAAATGTCTCCAGTTGAATATATATCAACTCCACATAAATGACTCAGAAAATAATCTAATATCACAGCTACTTAAATTTACTTACGTTTCATATCCATATTTCGGGTTTTATAAACAAAATATGTATAAATCTGTGTTGTACGTATTAGAATCTGGTCTCCACTATAGCGTATTGAGCGATACCACCAAGAGCCCTAAAATGCAAATAAAATTAAACAATAAAAAAAGCATCAAAACCACAATAAATATTAGGTTTGATGCAGAATATGTTTCTGGTCAAATTTTCTAAATGTTCATGAAACAAGCAACAATATCTGAACTTTAGAACAAATGCTTCGTTAGATATTTCAAAATTATTTAGCAAGTATTTATGCTGCCCAACACCTAAACACCAACCCACTCATACAATATATGATCAAAACAGTTATGGTTCAGTTAGAAATTGAAGACAAAATGGAAACAAAACAACCCATTGCTATAAAAGCAACAAGCTGGTTCCTGACACGGTTTGTATTCAATAAATATTTGATAAGTGCAGGAGCAATTTTACAGCTGATATACTACTTTCATTCAACATGATTCCATACAGCTGAATCCTCATACAACAAACCTATGAAGAAGGCAAGACAGGTTAGTTATTAGTCTCACTATGGGACTCAGAGGAACTATAAGACCAGAAAAAAACCACCAGTCACAAAAGAAACAGTAAAATCATAAACTTTATGTTATCTCCATATTGAGGTATTCTGCAATAGTTTTTAAAAATGAGGTTGCTCTATATGTTGTGCCCCTAATATAGGAACCAAAAAAAGTCACAGAACAATATATACAGTAAGATGACATTTTTTTTTAAGTGTGTATGTACATACAATCCATAGAAAAATATCTGAAAGGGGTGCCTGGGTGCCTCAGTTTGGTAAGCGTCCAACTCTTGATTTCAGATCAGGTCATGATCTCAGGGTCCTGGGATCTGGCCCTGCATAGGGTTCCCTGCTCATCAGGGAGTCTGCTTGAGATTCTTTCTCTCCCTCTCCCTCTGCCCCACCCCATCAAAAATAAATAATATTTTTTAAAAATATCTGAAAGGGAGAACACCAAACTTATCAGTGATTATCTCTAATGAAGAAGTGAATTTGAGGCAGGTGATAAAGGAAGACATTCTCAATTCTAAATACATCTGTATTATTTCAGTTGTGTGTAGCTTTTGTATTGGGAGGAGATATACTTTAACATACTCAAATGATATCACCTTTAGAAGGCCTTTAAAATGTAGCTGAATATAAGAGTCTTAAAATTCAAGGATCAATGGATTTACATTCTAATAAAAATTGCAATCTTATAGGGAAACTCCAAAGCACGCCACCAATTCCCTTCCCAAAAACTGTTAATCAAAAGAGTTAGAACTTACTACAACAACTGGAAGGATAACCATGAATGCCAATCCATATACAAGTAAAACCTAGAATTGAAAAGAAAATAATTATGGCTTTCACAGGTGAATTATAACATCTAAAAACACTTATTTTTAGGCTTACATGGAGGAAGCACTATCAAAAGCACTCCTCATGTATTATTTCATTTAATCCTAATTTCCAAACTCTATGAGAAAGGTACCATTATTATTTTCCTTTTGCCAATAGAGAACCTGCAACACACACAGGTTACATGACTTGTCCCAGGTCACAGAGCCACTAAGCGATGGAGCCAGGATTGGAATCCAGGCATTTCAACTCTAAAAATTTATGATTTTATCCACTATAATAAATTACCTTTTAATCTGCTCAGATTACACCAGGAAAACAGCTTTATAAATGATATTTTTCTTCCAGTCAGTTACTTACAGATGCACACCTCAGCAAGCAGTTAGTGTCTTAGAAATAAACAACAGAACCCTGGTTCCTTATCAAGGAGCAACTTCATAATGTTCTGTTTACAAGTAATTTCTGGCTATTGGTCTTAGATTTTTCTCCTACTACTTGATCCCAAATCAGGTAGCTAACTATCTTTCTCTTCGCCAGTTTTCCCACAGTAATCCTAAGCATGACAGACACTCTTATATATGAAACCATATATCCCTGAAGATAATGAATGTTTGTCAGCCATAAAATAACATTAAACAGCCATTTTCAAAACAAAGTACAGACTATATGAATTTTGTCTTTTACTGCTTCAAAGATAGCTCCTAATCATTTTTAAGAAATGTGAAATAGGGAAACATCTATTCCTAAACCATAGGTTAAAATGATTCCCGATGTTTTAGAGTTGCAGCATCTATCACTGATTAAAAGTCTGATATCCTGGGGCGTCTGGGTGGCTCAGGTACTCAGGTGGTTGAGTGTATAACTCTTGGCTTTGGCTCAGGTCATGAGCTCACAGTCATGGGAATGAGCCCCGCGTGGACTCCACACTCAGTATGGAGTCCGCCTTGATTCTTTCTCCCTCCCAGTGTCCCTCCTCTCCCTCTCTCTCTCTCAGATACATAAAATCTTATTAAAAAAAAAAAAAAAAGTCTGATATCCTACTGCCTCCCTAAGTACCATATGGAATATATATAGCATTAATTTAGCATATGTTAACATTATGTTAGCTTGGATAAATGTGAAATGAAGGATAATTTAAATTTTGAGTACTACTTAGGATACCACAAAGAACCATAGTTCTCTAAGCCAAGGATAAGACCTGACCTGAAACTGCCAAAAGAAAAGAAATCACAACTTTAAGGTTTTAAAACTACATTTAGAACATACTGCCCAAACAGCAACCTAATAATGAGAACCAATTCTTTTTTCCATTATATAAAAAGTTTTCACGATACACAGTAACATCAAAAACAGCACAGCAATATTTTGTTATACCTCTCTTTATATCACTAAGATATATCTAGCATATTATAATGTGTCTTATTTACATGCACTCACCAAAATTGAGTTTTTCTGGTCAACTATCCAAGCTGGCAAGGCAATTCCAAAGCTTGTGGCTAAAATAGAAAGAGCATTTCTAAAGAATCTCCACTTTCAGTTTTATTATTTAGTTATATCCCAAAGTTCGTCCCAATTCCCCCCCACCCCAAAAAAAGCTTTGAGAAAGATTATATTATGTGTGTTCCTATTACATAAAAGTTAATAGATTTTTCCTGAAGGGGAGAAAAAAACTCGACCGAAGTACATGAATTCCTTCTTATTAAATCTAAATTCTTTTATATGTCCTGGGTAATGTACACACTACGAATATACAAGAAAATGTTCAAAGTCAATAAAGAAAAACAGATTGTTTTCATCCAACTTTTATCAACTGCTAGCTGGAAATGATGAATAATTACAGTGATTACTCTTCTCATCAACCCAATCTAAGTTCTATCTTTCAAACTGGTTGCTAGAAAGAAAAATAAAGTAAAAATTAGCTAAAGAGAACTCATTTACATATCTAACTCTTTGAGGTTATAATTTTCCTATTCACAAACTAAGAAAATAAAAATATTCTTTTCAATCTATTAATATTTTCATTATATATACACACACATATATATAAACACCACATCACCAGTAATTTTTAATTATTATTTACCATACCTTGAGGGCCATCTGGATTTCCAAACTCTTCCCAATTTTTCCGGGACTCTTCATCAGTTAAACTAGCATTAAAAGAACAAAACTGCAAAATTAGAATGCCATATCTGAAAAGTACTCACATATACAAACTCTATTAACTAACGAACTCATTTCTTATAGATATTAACTTTAGAAAATCAAGAAAAGCCTCTATGAAATCAGGAAAAAAGAGAGAGAGAGGAAAGCAAGGAGTTCTACAGTAAAGCAAATGAGAACTACTGAGCCTTTACAGAAATTCCTGGTTGGCCCGTGGGTTCTCAAGTTTTGCCAGTTTAAACTGGAAGACAAAACTTCAAAGGTTACTACATTTTCTGAGAAGGCAGGGAGGATTATAGGTGGCTTTTTTCTTTTTTTTTAAAGATTTTATTTATTTATTTATTTGACAGAGACAGAGATAGCCAGCGAGAGTGGGAACACAAGCAGGGGGAGTGGGAGAAGAAGAAGCAGGCTCATAGCAGAGGAGCCTAATGTGAGGCTCGATCCCATAACACCGGGATCACGCCCTGAGCCAAAGGCAGACGCTTAACGACTGTGCCACCCAGGCGCCCCATAGGTGACTTTTTTCTTGTATCCTTATACACATTCCAAAATTTCTTCAATGAGCATTATTTATACTTTAATAATCATACCTATTTATAAACAATACAAATTAATAATAATAATCCCTCCAAAACTGGTACCACATTCTCAAAGAAAAAAATGAACACCTGCAAAATTCCATTGCTATAGAAAAGGTCATTTGCATTGTGCTGAGGTCACACTTTTCTTCTAAAACAACGCCAGGAGGACTAGGAAAATACCTGCTAAAGCAACAGCTTCCTAACCCAGCAATATAAAAATGACAGTGATTTTTTTAAACACATAAAAAAAAATATATAACCCTTGATCTGGGCCATGGCTCAAGGCACAGAAAGAGTGGTTTTATTCCGGGTCCCAAAAAAGATGTTAAAAAAACACTAACAGAAAATTTCAATTCCTTCAAAAACTTTACAATGTTGTTAAGGAGAGAAGGCAGACACACACAGAATGACCAGTAATACCGTAAGAAAGGCATTTTTTGAAGACCAAGTGGCAAAAGATTATGTGTATGTCCAAATCTAATTTTAACCTTCCCAGAATATACACACACAGGATACAATGTAGTTTTCAACAAAGCTCCACGTTAAGAGAGAAAATACAGAAGTGCCTTTAAAAAATAGCAAAAATTTTCAATGATTTCAACTTTTTTTCATCTAAAACATAATTTCTATTTTTTATTATTTTTTTTTAAGTAAGCTTTACACCCAACGTGGGGCTTTCACTTACAACCTTGAGATCAAGAGTTGCACACTCCACTGTCTAAGCCAGCCAGGTGCCCCCTATTTTTTTTTAATTGAAGTATAACAAACAATATTACATTAGTTTCAGGTGTACAAAATAGAGATTGACAAGTTTTATAAGTTATGCCATGGTCACCACAGGTGTCGCTACCATCTTTCACTATACAATGCTATCGTAATACCATTGACTATATTCCCTATGACTTATTTTTATTCCCTTTTATTCCCGTGACTTATTTTTTCTGTAAAAATGTGTATTTCCTATTCCTCTTTACCCATTTTGCCCATCCTCCCATCCCTTTCCCCTCTGGCAACCTCAGTTTATTCTTTGTATTAATGGATCTGTTTCTGCTTTTTGGTTATTTTTTTTGTTCTTTAAGTTCCACATATACATGAAATCACATGGTATATCTTTCTCTGCCTTATTTCACTTAGCATAATACCTTCTAGGTCCATCCATGTTGTCACAAATGGCAAGATCACATCCTTTTTTATGGATGAATAATAGTCGTGTGGGTGTGTGGCTGTGTACCACATCTTCCTTATCCATTTCATCTATCAATGGACACTTGGGTTGCTTCCACATCTTGGCTATTGTAAATAATACTGCAATGAACACAGGGGTGCATGTATCTTTTTGAATGAATGTCTTTGCTTTCTTTGGGTAAAAACCCAGTAGTGGAATTACTGGATCACATGGTATTTCTATTTTTAATGTTTTGAGGAACCACCACACTGTTTTCCACCGTGGCTGCACCAATTTACATTCCCACCAACAGTGCACAGAAACTTCCACATCCTCACCAACACTTTTTTTCAATTGCAGCCATTTTGACAGGTGAAAGGTGATAACTCATTGTGGTTTCGATTTGTATTTCCCTGATGATTAGTGCTGTTGAACATCTTTTCATGTGTTTATTGACCATCTATATGTTGTCTTTGGAAAAATGTCTATTAAGGTCCTCTGCCCATTTTTTAATTGTATTGTTGGTTTCTTGGTGTTGCATTACATAGTTCTTTATATATTTTGGCTATTAACCCCTTATTGAATATATCATTTGCAAACATCTTCTCCCATTCAGTAGGTTGCCTTTTTGTTTTATTGGTTTCCTCCACTGTGCAAAAGCTTTTTATTTTGGTGTGATCCCAATAATTCATTTTTGCTTTTGTTTCCCTTGCCTTACAATCTTTTTTTTAAATCTGTTTAAGTAGGCTCCACGCCCAATGTGGGGCTTCAACTCCCAACCCTGAGATCAAGAGTCACATGCTCTATTGACTGAGCCCGCCAGGCACCCCTGCCTTATGATTTTTATCTAGAAAAATGCTGCTATGGCTGATCTCAAAGAAATTACTGCCTATGTTATTCTAGGTGTTTTATGGTTTCAGGTCTCATAACTAGGTCTTTAATCTATTTTGAGTTTATTTTTGTGTATGATATAAGAAAGTGGTCCAGTTCCATTCTTTTGCATGTAACTGTCCAGTTTTCCCAGCACCATTTTTAAAGAGACAGACTTTCCCCATTGTGTATTTTTGCCTCCTTTGTCATAGATTAATTAACCATATAAACACAGGTTTTTATTTCTGGGCTCTCTACCCTGTTCCACTGATCTATGTGTCTATTTTTGTGCCAATACTATACGTTTAGTTACTATAAGTTTATAGTATATCTTGAAATCTGGAATTGTTATATGTCCAGCTTTGTTCTTCTTCCTCAACATTGCTTTGGCTATTCAGGGTCTCTTCCATATAGATTTTAGAATTATTTATTCTAGTTCTGTGAAAAATGCTATTGGTATTTTGATAGGGATTACATGGCATCTATAGATCTCTTTGGGGAATGCAGACATTTAAAAAATATTAATTCTTCAATCCATGAGCATGGAATATCTTTCCATTTGTTCGTGTCATCTTTAATTTTTCATCAGTGTTTTATACTGAGTACAGAGGTCTTTCATCTCAAGTTTATTTCTAGGTATTTTATTCTTTTTAATGCAATTGTAAATGAAATTGTTTTCTTAAATTCTCCTTCTGCTATTTCATTATTAGTGGGTAAAAATGCAACCTATTTCTAGGTATTAGATTTGTACCCTGCGGGGTGCCTGGGTGGCTCAGTCATTAAACGTCTGCCTTCAGCCCAGGGCATGATCCCAGGGTCCTGGGATCAAGCCCCGCATCGGGCTCCCTGCTCTGCTGGGAGCCTGCTTCTTCCTCTTCCACTCCCCCTGCTTGTGTTCCCTCACTCGCTGGCTGTCTCTCTGTCAAATAAACAAATTAAATCTTTAAAAAAAAAAAAGAAAGAAAGAAAGAAAGAAAGATTTGTACCCTGCAACTTCACTGAATTCATTTATTACTTTTAAAAGTATTTTGGTGGTCTTTAGGTTTTCTATCTATAGTATGCCATCTGCAAAAGGTTACAGTTTAACTTCCTCCTTTCCAATATGGATGTCTTTTATTCATTTATTTTTTTCTTGTCTGACTGCTGTGGCTAGCACTTCCAGTACTATGTTGAATAAAAGTGGTAAGAATGGACATCCTTGACTTATCTCAGTTTTTCACCACTGAGTATGATGTAAGCTGTGGGTGTTTCATATATGGCCTTTATTATGTTGAGGTATGTTCCCTCTAAAATCACTTTGTTGAGAGTTTTATCATAAACAGATGTTGAATTTTGCAAAATGCTTTTTCTGAATCTATTGAGATGATCATCTGATTTTTATTCTTTGTTCTGTTACTGTGGTGTATCGCCCTGACTGATTTCGCAAATACTGAGACATCCTTGCATCCCCAGAATAAATCCTACTTGATTGTGGTGAATGATCCTTTTAATGTACTATTGAATGTGTAATACTCTGTTGAGGATTTCTGCATCTATGTTCATCAGGGATTGAAAATATTTTTAAACTTATCAATTTGGTCATTTATGAAAACAAGTACATTGGCACATCTTCAGTCCCTTTCTAACTTTAACTCCACTTATACTATTTGACCTAAGTCCACAGTAAAATACAGAAGCCAACAAAAAGTGACCATACTACTGTAGAGAGGTTGCTGGTTCACAAGGAGGGGTACAGAAGCCAACAAAAAGTGACCATACAACTGTAGAGAGGTTGCTGGTTCACAAGGAGGGGTGCTTATGGTGGCTCTTTTTTACTAAGGGGGGGATATTTCTCAAAAAATTTTGCCCTGGTTTCCCTGTACAACTGTCCACTTACCCAGGGCTTTTGCTGTAATTTTTCTCAATATTCTGTCTTCTAATCAGATTCTTTTCCCAAAAATAATTATCTGTCCATTCTACCTTTCTGATGGCAGCATGGTAAACTGCTCTGTTCTCTATACAATGCCCTCAGATTTTGCAAAATAAAGCAGAGCTCACATCACAGAAGACTTGATTTTTTCAAACTGCACACGCAACTGATTACCATTCCATTAATTCATTCATTAAGTTGACTTGTGCAACTGGTGTGTGACAGGTACCATGCTCCATACTCAATCAAATTAAAGGAACTTTTACCACAAACTTTTTAAAAGTGTAAGAAAGCAACTAATTTTTGGCTTCTTGTTATGCTGGCTCTCCTGCTCTCTATCAAATGAATAAATTTTAAAAATCTTTAAAAAAAGATTTTAGTATAATTCATATATAATGTCATTTTAGTATAATTCATATATAATAAGCTTAAACAATACCAATGATATTAACATAATTTTTAAAAATTCAATGAGTATAAAGTTTCCTAAACATGATTATATCCCTTAACTTTGCAGGTAGGAGGTTGTGTCATAGATCCTATTACATAGATCTATTACATAGATCCTATTACAAATCTGATAAAATCTCTAACCCTTCTGCCCTGGAAAAACACATGGTTACATATACACATAAATTCTGTATAGAGTTTCAGGGGTCCCAGATTTTCCTAAGCTAGAGAATGTTTTCATTAAATTATAGGTGAATGACCCTGAGTTGACTACGTAAAGCTAAGTTACATATTCATGCATAGGAACACATGAAAACACATTAAAAAAAAATAGCTTTAAAGTAACATCTACATTGTCCACTTGTTATAGAGTAGCTTAAACATAAGTTTTACACCTGAAAGCCAAATCCCAACTATATCCAAAAGAAACCAGAAGCTATGAACCAGAAAATTCAATCGTTGGTCTAACTCCTCAGAAACACCCAGACCTCCTTTCCTTTAAAAGTTAGAAACTGGTATGAAGAAACAGGAATGACCCAGCTTGTTATTACAATGGGCAAATAAGGGAAGAGAAAATATCCTCAATAGCCAAAGCAAATTCTAAAAAACTTTGCAGTTCAAAGCCTATAAATGCATTCCAAAAGCTGCTTGAGTTATACTTAGGCTGCTAGAGCTATGCATAGAATGGGAACTTCAATCACCCAGAGCTTATATTTAGTAAAATGTACCTTTATCTAATTCATTTATACTTACACAAGTTACAAGATCTCAAAGTTCTAGGTCCCATAATCATTTTATTTCTTCATTTGTCTGATGGACCATCAACTATTTAAGACATTTTACTTAAAAAACATTCTATAGCTTGATCATATAATTGAGTTAAAACCAAAGGCCATATATTATTCTTCTGTACTTTTTAGAATAGTGACCATACAACATAAAGAGTCAGATTTCTAGTAACGTGAGAACAAAATCATGAACTTAAGAATGTTACAATACCTGAAAACTGAGAGGAAAAAAAACCCCAAAGACACTGGAATTAAAACTACCAATTAAACAATCTTAGCTATCTGACTTCTCTGCGTATCTTCAGTTCTTCTTAAATTACCTGAAGACAGCAACTGAAGCACTGAAACACTCGTGCAATGAGAGTAAATGCTTGGAGAAGACACAGTGAAAAAAGGGGGAGACAGCAACTAAAAGACAGAAATCTGGAGGACATCTGCTATGCAGAAAACAAAATGTAGTACACACTTCAGGAAGTTCCTGAAGGCTATCACAAAATCATATTCATGTATATAACAAGCAACTCAAAAAAAGAGGGGAGAGGAGACAGTCAATATACTTTTATTAAGCACAAAATGAGTACTTCCCAATCTTCTATAAGTCATATACCACTTGCACTTGCTATTACATCTGAGTATCCCACTTACTTCTTTTTTTTCTTTAAGATTTTATTTATTTATTTGACAGAGAGAGAGAGCATGCACACAAGCAGGGGGGGCGGCAGGCAAAGGAAGAGGGATAAGCAGGTTCCCCACTGAGCAGGGAGCCTGATGCACGGCACAGGGCAACTTCACAGCTCTGGGATCATGATCTGAGCCAAAGGCAGATGCTTAACCAACTGAGCCACCCAGGAACCCCTCCTATTATTTACTTCTATTTTTAAAATCAGCACAAAATTATACATCACTGAGTCCTCTAAAAATAGACAACATCTTGTCTGTATTTTACTCTTTAACATAAGAGCTGTATGGGGATATGCCTATGAGTCCTGAAGAATTCAGCTAACTTTTATCTCTTGTAATATTAACACTCAAGGAAAAACCACCTCTAATTTTATATATTCTGTCTTGTTTCCCAAAAACTAAACTATTCTTTAGATAGCCTGATGAGACAAGCTACATTACCAAAATAAGAGAAATAGATCTAGTCTAATAAAAGCCTAGAAATGAAAACAAGGTGTAAGTATATCCTCTTCTAATCAGAATGCTTATAAATAACTCAATTAACATATTACCTACTACTTAATTTAACTAACTTCACAGGGCAAAAGCACTACTCTAAGTTGCTAAAAATTCAAGTTTAGTTAATTTAGCAGTTTAGGGACGCCTGGCTGGCGCAGTCGTTAAGCATCTGCCTTCAGCTCAGGGCGTGATCCCAGCGTTGTGGGATCGAGCCCCACATCAGGCTCTTCCGCTAGGAGCCTGCTTCTCCCTCTTCCACTCCCCCTGCTTATGTTCCTTCTCTCACTGGCTGTCTCTGTCAAATAAATAAATAAAATCTTAAAAAAAAAAATTAGCAGTTTAGGGTTGTCAGCCAGTTCCATAAATAAAAGACTCAACATATAAGGTCAGCATTTAAAAGCAATGACAACTATTTTAGTCAAATAAAAAACTATCTTTACCACTCCTAAAAATGCGTAACGGGTCCTACTGATACTTACGCTGCATAAGCTTTTGCTATCCTCATGAACATAACTTCATCACCTCCTTTATCTGGATGATATTTAAGTGACAGCAAACGATATTGTTTCTTAATCTCTGCTACTGTTGCCCCCTAAAAGGATAGCTTTGTTTTAGTAAAAATAAGCACAATGCTGTAAAAACATAATTCATCCCACTCTGAACTTTAAATATAAACTATTCAATATTTTCAGAAAGAGAAAATGCTTTCATCCTATGTTTGTCCTGTAAGTTTCATCCCATGTATTTTTTAAATAAAAATACACTTATTTTGTCTAATACGTTTATTTTATTGAGCACCTCCTAGGTGTTGTGTGGTACACTAGGCACCAATGATTTAAGAATGAAACCACACAATGCCATATTGAAATAAAATAAAAGGATAGTAACATTTAAATATCAAAAAATGATCACAGTAAATTAAGTCTGTCTGAAGAAACTCTCAAATCAAAGGTTAACTTCCTTTCTAAGAAATAATCAGAAGAATATCTGGTTTCATTTGTTTATCAATATTTTAATATTAAACACTTAAGTTTACCTTAGCTATTTCCTAATTAGACTCAATTTCTATTAATAAACTTTTCATATTGATTTTTATGGGATTAAATTGCCCCCCAAATCTTTTAATCTTAAAAAAAATCTCTTGATGACCATGATCATCACAGTAAGAAAAATCAGATGATACGATGCAAATCCTGCTTCTACAAAACAGAAAACTAGAAGACATGTTTTGTATTGGTATTACATGAGTAACTGGATAAAGCCATCTATTGAGCAAATACTAGAAGTAAAGAAAGTGGTTTGGGGAAAAAAATGGAAAGAGCGCTAGATTCAGTTTGGCTACTAAGAAGTTATGGGACTCCAGACAAGACACAAATTTTCCAGGCCTCGTTTTCTCCACTGGCAAAAAAGGCTAGATGGTCTCTAGCATTCATTTCACTTCTAACTTTCCACTGATATACCTAAAAGACCAATTTTCTATTGGGACCCATCTCAATCAAGTTCAATCAAAAGATTACCTAAGGAGTATATCCAAGGTTAACCTGAATTTCCATTAACAATGAAACCAGTTCTTTGTAAGACATAAAGACTTAACACACTGTGTGAGTATCAACATTAAACACAGGATCATGAGATTTTTACCATCCAACCAACATAAATGAACCTCCTGGTTTTAACTTTGCATTAAACCAGTCTTATAAAAGTCTTTTTAAAATATACTAACCTCTCATCTCATCTTCAAATATTCTTATATTTAGCAATTTCAAACCAAGCTTTACTAGGATAGAAATTAACATCTAGCTCAAAAAACATTTATACATTAGAATAAAAATGAATTATATATCCAAAGTCTGATTTCTTTAGGCACAACCCAATTCCTTTTAGGATATGGGCTTATGGTATTTTCGTAGGGTCAATAAACTAATGTGCATTGTATAAAAATACTACTTACAGGATCCAAATTTAATACTTCGTAAGGATTGTATTCTTGATATTCTCGGTCTGTTTTGGAAACTTTGTAGGCAAGGAATAAGAACAATGCCCATCCGGCAAGAAGAACTATTTTCCTGTTCAGGAAAAAAATAAGTGAAGTACAAATAAATATACCTATATGGTTTTCCTTTAAGAGTCTATAAAGACATAATGGCAGATCGAGGCAAAAAATAATCTAAAGTGTCCTACATCGCTATGATATTGACAATTCTATAATCTCTGGGTTGTAAACTCCTGTCACAACCAAAACAGTGTCTTTTTTAACTTTGAATTCTCTAGAATCTAGTAGTCTGCATCTAGAATCTTGCATGTAATACTCCCTCAATTACTCTTTGCAGAATTATATGTGTAGAACTTAATTCAACTTATTAACTTATTGGTCTCATTATATTAGATCAAAATATATTAACACTAAGTATTCAGTAAACCATTTACTGTAAAAAAAAAAAAAAGCTGCTCTTAACCTAATAATTAGACTTTAAGTAAGATAAACTGCAAAAAATAATGGGTCAATTGTGCAATGATGAATGAATAGCCTTGTTTATAACAGTAAAACTTCAGAAACAAATTAAATATCCATTTATATGGGACTAATTAAATAAACCACTTATAGGAGACTAATAAGCCAAGACACAGCCAAATAATTAGCCAATACAGATATAGAAAGATGTACATAATAGGATAAAAAGGGATATAAAGGAATATATAGTTTGGGAAAAAAAAAACCTTCTTCTCTCCAATATGTTCTGTTTAGTAAAAATATTTAAAAGACTGATATTACCAGTGTTGGAGAGGCTAAAGAAAAAAGGAACACTCATACCCTTCACACTCTGAAGGACTATCTGGCAATAAGGTATCAAAACCCTAAAGACGTACATACCCTTTTAACTATCTATTTCAAGAAATTTAGAAGAAAATAAACTAGGAGCGCCTGGGTGGCGCAGCAGTTAAGCGTCTGCCTTCGGCTCAGGGCATGATCCTGGCGTTACGGGATCAAGCCCCACATCAGGCTCCTCTGCTGTGAGCCTGCTTCTTCCTCTCCCACTCCCCCTGCTTGTGTTCCCTCTCTTGCTGGCTGTCTCTATCTCTGTCGAATAAATAAATAAAAAATCTTAAAAAAAAAAAAAAAGAAAAGAAACTAGAATTAAGTATATAAAGTATAAAAAGCTGGTTACAGATATATAACAGAACTAATACACAGAATACACAGAAATATTAAGAGAAAACACAGAGATGTCCACCAGTAGAGTAGTAGACAAATAAATTAAGGGTATTTTAATAAAGTGAAATACCACCTAGCCAATAAACGCAATATTTGCTGTGGAAGATTATCTACCTTGTATTGAAATTAAAACAAGAAAAACAGCTTTCAAAGATACACATATAATATGCTATTTTTAATAAACAAAAGTTTATTAAAAATATAGTAGAAGGTAAATCATCTTAATAGTGGCTCTTTAAGTGATGAAATCAAGTAATTTTAATTTTTTTATACTCTTTATATCACAATTTGTTATGCTAAGAAGGAACTGTTAAACACATGAAAGGAATCATATGAGGCCTAATCAAAACAAAATTGGAGTGACCTTTTTTTCAAGACAGAAAATGTTCCATGTGTTTAAGCTCATTTGGTAGAATCCTAGCTCAAATATGTTTATTTGGAATGGGCCTCTAGGATCAAGTTCCAATCCACCTACTGACCTTTATCACCCAAATTAAAAAAACAAAACAAAACAAAAAACCCATCTCCCAAAGTTCCCTAAGCTTTTTTTTTTTTTTTAAAGATTTTATTTATTTATTTGACAGAGAGAGAGAGACAGCCAGCGAGACAGGAACACAAGCAGGGGGAGTGGGAGAGGAAGAAGCAGGCTCCCAGCAGAGGAGCCTGATGTGGGGCTCAATCCCAGACCACTGGGATCATGCCCTGAGCTGAAGGCAGACGCTTAACAACTGAGCCACCCAGGCGCCCCAGCTCTAAGCTTTTCTTACCATCATGCTTTTGCTCTTGAATATTTCCACCCAGAATTCCCATTTCCCATTTCTGCCCATCCAAACTCTATTCATCCTTCAAGACTCACCTCAAAGCAATCCTTACCCCTGTCAAGGTGATCAATGGGGAAATCAGGATTACAGTCAAAAAGAAGCAAAAACCGTGACTTTTCTACTCTAACTCACTGCAGGCTCCTTGAGCACGTAGACAGGATCTTACCGAGTTTTTTACTAACCCCAGAGTAGCTTAAACACAGTTGGCATTCACATACCAATTTCTTTCCATCTGGCCAAAATAATGTTCTAATCCTTATTAAGTACTTAATATTGCAAACTGCTTTCCATACAACTTATATCCCCAAAGAGGAAAAGAATGCCCTACGTGGAACACTCCCACTTCCACCAACTATCGAGGAGAGGTAATTAAGAACATAGGCTCTGGAACAAAACTACCTGAGGTCAAACCCCAGCTTCACAACTTAATAACTTAGAGATCTTGGAAAGTTGCTTTGTCCTTTATAACTCAGTTTCCAATTTTTAGGGTGGGTTTGAGAATTAAAATAAATTAGGTATGTAAAGCACCTAGAAGGTACCTCACAGATAGTAAATAATCAACTCCTGTTAGCTGTTCTCAGTATGTCTTACCCAAATCTCAGCCCTGACCTCACTGAGAAGCCTTCTCTGTCTCAAGCCAGGAAGCCCTTCTCTGCTCTGTCATGGCACCCCTCTCACAGCCTTACTAAACTCTATTATCATTACTTGTTTATTTGCCAGTATCTCCCACAACTGTTAAGTTGCTGAACCACATCTATTGGCTAATCACAATACATCAGTTCCTGGTATAATACCTGGCACATAAATAAGAGGCACACAATGACTACTTCCTGAATGAATAATGGAAATAATTTACATAGTAATTTTTAACTCAAACCCAAAGTCTGCAATACCGTCAATATGCTACAGAACACTTGAAAATCTACAAGTTAATAATTCCACATTTTGTTTTGCCAAGGCCCTAAAAGGCTAAGAAAGCTCAGAAAACAAAGATAAAAGTAAAACTGAAAACCACTAAAACAAGACTTAAAAGCAAACAAGGGAAGAAGGGAGAGGGATCAAAACACTTAGGACATACTATACCCCCCCAATGACAGATGCTCTACATGTTGCACCTGGCTCTCTGAGCCCAAGAATGAAGAGAGGATTAGAGAAGCTCCTAACAGAAGCCCCCAGGCTGATGAAAACTGTAACAACCAATAAAACCATGCTTTAATCTCCTGAAAGCCAAAGCAAAGGTGGAAACATAACGGATTTCACCATGATCTACACCCAATTTTTTTAAAACATTATTTAGGTCCCGTGAAAGGATAAGCATTTTTCCCTACATACAGCATCAGTGATCAACTTATGAAATCTTGTGTATTTTCTCTAAGCATATTTTAAAGGTCATTTCCAGAAAGAGCATTACACAATGACTGCTTAATTGTGAAGCAATTGCTTTAAGTTAAGAAGCACAAAGGTTTTGATGTTTCTGACCTATCTAAATTGTTATCTCGTATCTATTTAATTCTTCCTTACTTATAAACATCCCTTAATTTGTGCTTGCATTTAAGTAAATCAGTTGACTAATCACTGAAGAGAAATTCACAGAGTTGGGTTTTTTCCCTTGAAAACTGAGGTTCAGATACCCACAAAGTATTGACCAAAACCCAAAAAGGAAGAGATCGGGAGGCCAAAAATACTTGCCTTGCTACCTCATAAAACTTTAATTTAAATGAGAAGCAAAAGCAAATAATAAACAGTGAACATAAAACTACTCTTGTAAACACTAATTTTGCCTTTTAGTTTCATATCAATGAAGAACTCTTAACACAAAAGCTAAAATTTCCCTCCCTCTGCAAAGGAAGTAAACTAGGCAAAGTAAAACCTTACAAAGAAAAACCATTTAAACCCCCTGAAGTTACACAGATATGTTGTAAACTATCATGATCATTTAAACCAATATTAAAAAATAAATGGTTCTACTTTTACTAATTCCTCTGCTAGTTCTTCCCCTCCTATCTACTGGATAGACAGACAGAAGTAATTCACAAGATACAATCCTCCAAAAATGGCAACTCTTTCACCTATCAGATTCATCTATTACCCCCAAACTGATGACTCAGGGTGAAGGCTCTAAGCCAAGGCTCTAAACCATACCCCACAGTCTCACAAAATCAAATAGGCCTGCTCTCATTAAACATGCTAATGGCATGTTTAATCAGATTGGCCTGCCAAAATAAAAGGTCCCTGCTCCACCACTTCTAGATCCAGGACCTTGGTCAAGTTATCTTCCTCTTAATTTCTTCATCTGAGAAAAGAGCAAAAACATCTATTTTGAAGTTAATAATAAAATTATGAGATAACACATAAAGCCCTAGTATAGCAGCTGGCATACAGTATGTGCTCAATAAACATTAATTATCACTATGAAATGCTAACTTGATTATGTCACCTCCCTGCTTCTGATAATCTTCTGAAGATTCACCCATAATCTTTAAGGCAAAATTCAAATCCTAACAAAATGCACAAGGTCTTCCTTCAAGATCTGACTTCCTTTTCTCCCTTCCTCCCCCAAGTCAGAAGTACATTCTCTCTCTTTTGAACTTCTAAATCATTCTGTTTAGAAAGCTCCCAAATTCACATCCTACCCGTACTAAAGCTACAATTTCTTTAAACATGTCTTATTCATCATTATACCCATATTTTATATGTTACCTAGGAAAGAGTGAGCACTAATTTTTTTTTTATTGAAACCAATTACTTACTTTACTGTAGGAATAATATTTGGCTGGGGTTTTAATAATCGTAAACGATACCACATACATCTTCCATATACTCTTCTGATATTCTTTAATCGAATTTGCTCTGTCAAAAAAATAAATAAATAAGATGGTAAGTTAAAAGCATTTTTCATAATGAAGACAAAACCACTTAACACCACACTAACCTTCATTACCGTGCTAAAATTTTACTGGAACAAAAAGTACTACCTACTCAAATAACCTTTAAGAAAAATTGACAATATACGTTAATTTTTCTGCCACTCAGAACAAATGATCTATAGAAAATTTTGCTCAACTACCACGCAACCATTTTCATGCAAGACTTAAATAACTTCTAATTGAAAAACGCAAAAACTAACTTGAACCCAAAATATTTAGTCACATGATCAGCAATTTCTGAGAAATTCTCTCTTCCTTTCCCTTTTGCTACAAGAAAGTACAAGGTATAAAATAGTTGAAACACGCAGCTTATTCAGGAAGCTAAGCAGAAATGGTATTATTCAATCATGAGAATAATTATGTTAAATTAGAAAAGTCACCCAAACCCATAAGAAGTTAAAATAGGTTCATATAGGAGTTATAAGAAAAGGCATTATTTTAGTCACCAGGAAAAATCTGCAATTCAATTAAAGAGGAATTAAACCAAAGCCAAAATATCATATATTGTTTTACTAAACTCACTACCATCACTTGAATAACTTTCCCAAGTTAAAAAAAAAAAGTTAAATTCTTAAATAAAAATGTACACCTTTTCACAAAGATAGCATGCAGAAACAAAGGAAAAAAAACCCCTCCCCCTCCCAAAGCTGAAGCCAAAACAAAGGCCAAGAAGGCAGTGCTAAAAGGCAACCACAGTCTGGGGGGCGGGGGGGGGATATGATATGCTCTGCATGTCACCCACCTTCTGATGGCCCAAGACACTCCAAAGGCAGCCCAAATATCCTCCTTGGAAGAGCAATAAGCTTGACCACTATGCCATCAAGTTCCCCCTGAGCAATGAGTCAGCCATGAAGAAGATAGAAGACAACAATAATTGTTGTGTTCATTATGGATGTCAAGGCCAACAAGCACCAGATCAGATTATGAAGAAGCTCTATGACATGACAAGGGCCAAGGTCAACACCCTGATCAGGCCTGATGGGAGAAGAAGGCATATGGTCCACTGGCTCCTGACTATAATGCTTTGGTTGTTGCCAACAAAACTAGATCACTACACTGAGTCCAGCTGGCTAATACTAAATAGAAATTTTTTCACAATACTAGAAACTACAAAACTGCAGTCCTTAAATGAGATGTTAGAGAAATAAAAGAACTTTGCATATAACAGAATGTTCCAAAGCCACCATGTAAGAAGTCCAACTGCCCTGTTACCACCATCCACATAGGAGAGGTATGTGGCAGGAGGTATCAGAACCAGGTGTGATAAAGAGGGATCCATATGTGGGAGGGGGTGGTCACAGCAAAGAACACTGGTAATATGCAGGGGGATTGATCAAATAAGTTAACACATAAAGGATAACTCAAGTTCCACATACGAAAAAATAAAAAATAAGAACAAATCCTATGGTACTGAATTGGAATTAAAGATATTGGTATGAACTAATATCTTTTAATATAGAAATACAGATGTATTCTATACACATACACACACACACACACACACACACGGCCTACCACTATTAAGGGAGCCTAGGAGCAGTGTGTGGGATATCAATAGCAATGAGCACATTAACAGCCAGATCTAGTTTCTAAATACCATTCTCCACTAACAAGAACAAGGGATCCAAGTATCTTTCCACAAAATATTACAAGAGGGAAAAGAATAATTTTAGAGTGGGAAAATATGGTAGGCTGAACAACTACCACCCAAAATGTCCACATCCTAATACCCTGAACCAGTGAATACATTATCTTACATAGCAAAAAAGACTTTACAGATCCAACTAAATTACGATGAGATGGGGAGATGTATCCTATGTTCTCTGGATGGGCACAATATAATCACAGGGGTCCTTGTAAGGAGGAGGCAGGCGGGTTAAAGACAAAGAAGGTGATGTGACAATGGGAGATGTTGGAGTGATGTCCTCTGAAGATGGAGGGAGGAGTCATTAAGCCAAGGAACACAGGCTGTCTCTAGAAGCTAAAAAAGGCAAGAAAAGAGACTCAACTCTAGAGCCTCCAGGAAGAACCCGTTCTATCGATCCCATAACTAGCCCAGTAAAATTGATTTTGGACTTCCAGCCTCCTGAACTGTAAGAGAATAAATCTGTGTTGTATTAAGCAAATAAGGTTGTGGTAATTTGTTACAGCAGCAACAGGAAACTAATACAGAAAGCCTGGCAGACATTATCTTAATCAGGTGATCAGTGGACATCAACAGCAATGGGACAAAATGCAATCATATACCATCTGATAGAATGCAATAAGAGACACACAGAATCAATTTTGTAAAATTCCTACCTAAGATATATAACCTGAATCTAATCATGAGAGAACACCAGACAACCCAAATTTAGGTTCATTCTACAAAATAATTGGCCTATAACCTTCAAAGTCAAAAGGCTGAAGAACTGTTCCAGACTAAAGGAAATTAAAGAAACATGTCAACTAAATGTCATCTGTGATTCTGAACTGGATCTCTTGCTATAAAGAACTTCACTGAGACAAAACTTAAATAGGGTCTGAGAATGAAGTGGTAGTAATGTTAATTTTTTTTATTTTCATGCTTAAATTATGGACACTGGTGGTTTTTTAATCTGTATTTCATTAAATTAAGCCTCCACAGTCTCCCATTTTCAACTATAAAACCAAAGAAATGTTTGATAAGGTTATAAAAGAACAATGCTAAGTTTCTATTAACCAGATGGCTTGATCTGTTCAAAGGAATGATATCCTCCCAATGTCTCTGGCCAAAAAAAATAGACATGGTTTTCACCCCCATAGTTTTTCACAATGTGTACATGTACATTCTATGTCTCACTCTTCCAATCCAAAACTTAAATCTTAACTTTTTAGGATAATACTGAAGTCAATCAATAAGTACTACAAGCTGGGGCGCCTGGGTGGCACAGCAGTTAAGCGTCTGCCTTCGGCTCAGGGCGTGATACCAGTGTTATGGGATCGAGCCCCACATCAGGCTCCTCTGCTATGAGCCTGCTTCTTCCTTTCCCACTCCCCCTGCTTGTGTTCCCTCTCTCTCTGGCTGTCTCTATCTCTATCAGATAAATAAATAAAAATATTAAAAAAAAAAATAAGTACTACAAGCTATGGTTTACACAGTAACACACTGGCATTTAGATTTCCAGAACAACTAAATATTCAGAGCACACATTCCAAATCTTTACGTGAATGACCTCAAGTGAAAGTAAATATTACAAGTGAAGTCCTTCCAGGCTGTTTTTTAGAAAACACTTAGGATTTAAAAAAAAAAGTTCACTTATAAACTTGTAGTTTATAGAATTACTAGTGTCATGGCTAGTAAAAATTATATTAATAATACCATTAACTTATAGTTTTTAAAGAAATTATACACATTTATAGAAAAGGGAAACTACAAAATCATAAAACAATTTTGTGATTTAAAAAACAATATAACATATTATGACTGCTCTCAGCAGCTGAACATAAAGTTTTTATGTCTGTGGAAATAACACACAGGTTTGGGGGAAGGTTATTATGGTTGTGCTTCATAAGCTATACAATGTCTTTGCTAAAATAGTCACAGCCACCTGTCCATGCCAGAATGATCTGCCAGGGTGTACTATAACTGAGTGAACTCTTAGCACCATATTCCTAGAACCCAAAGAGCTGAAAGAATGCTAGTCAGAACTGAAGTCTTCAAACCTGTTTGCCTGATTACAGCAAAACGAATTTTTAAAAATCGTAATATCTAGCTGTATATTTCTAATTTGGCATTTCAAATTTTTTATCAGAAATCTGAAGAGTTGCAAAAGACATCACTTTTGACCTTAAGTTGACACTTTAAAAGTTCCATCACTTTCAAACACACCAGTGAAATCTAAAAGCCACAGCAATTTCATAGCCACCATCATCCATTTACAAAACTTCATGAACAAGCCAACACTTCATTCTACTACCGCCACATAATTTTATCCTCATGTAACATATTTTTATCCTGGTAAGTCATTTGTTATAATACTGACAAATACTCTTAAAATTAATTTTTTTATTCCTCATGACTATTAAGTTTTTCCTAACTTTTTATTTTGAAAATCTTCAAATCTT
This sequence comes from Ailuropoda melanoleuca, assembly GCF_002007445.2. Classification (NCBI taxonomy): domain Eukaryota; kingdom Metazoa; phylum Chordata; class Mammalia; order Carnivora; family Ursidae; genus Ailuropoda; species Ailuropoda melanoleuca. The sequence continues at coordinate 57,861,448 of NC_048227.1, forward strand.
CAGGAAAGTTGAAAGGATATTACAATGAACAAAACCCTTCACCTAAACTCATCAAATGTTAACAACATTTTGCAACTCTTGGCCTTACCTCTAGTTTCCTTTTTCACCTCCCACTCTTTTTTATCTGAACTATCTTCCTGTAAATTGCAGACATCAAGATGCTTCACCTCTAAATGCTTTAGCACATACTGCCAAAGAACATCAGTAAAAGTTTATCATACTCAGGTTTGACATCTATAAGCTTTTAGATGTTAAAACTTTCGGCTACTTTTTTTGGTGTTATCAAGACAACATCAATATTATAAGTTGATAAATTACTAAAATTAGAGTAAAATATCTGCTATAGTATCACTTACAAGCTTATAAATATCCCATAAATACCAAAACTTATTTTTAAAAATTAAAAGTACATTTTTGCCAATCCAACACAATATTAGACAAAATAGCTTTATCTCTTAATTTAAGTATATTTTGTTAGAACCTGGAAGCACAGATTACCTTGAATCCTTCAATTTATAGACAATATACCCGATATAACCACATTGGCAAAGGCAACCCTCATTGTTAAATCAATTAGACAAAACAAACTTGGTTAAAAAAAAAAAAAGCATGACTTCATTTTTCAGTTTAAATAAATATATCAATATATATTTTGATATTTTGAAAATTATAAAAATCATTGAGAAATAAATTTGAGAACATGCCTTGTAATATAGATTACTTAAATTAATAAAGCTAAATGATATAGAGAGGACATAATTTATTTAAAAGAAAAAAGTACCGGGGCGCCTGGGTGGCACAGCGGTTAAGCGTCTGCCTTCGGCTCAGGGCGTGATCCCGGTGTTGTGGGATAGCCCCACATCAGGCTCCTCCGCTATGAGCCTGCTTGTTCCTCTCCCACTCCCCCTGCTTGTGTTCCCTCTCTCACTGGCTGTCTCTATCTCTGTCAAATAAATAAATAAAATCTTAAAAAAAAAAAAAGAAAGAAAAAAAGAAAAAAGAAAAGAAGAAAGTACCATACTTCTCTTTCCAAAATTCAATGACTACTACTCCTAAATCCCTTGGGGGGTCCAAGAAAATAGTACCAAGAGTCAAAAGGTAATATTCAATAATCCAAAGAGTCTAAAAGACATTATACATCAGTTTTCTAGCTACCCAAAGTCCTTCTGCAGCTAGCTGAGAACAAATTACCTCACCATGATGATACTGGCTCACTCACTATTGGGACAATTTTGTTCTACTAATTTTAAAAAAACAGGAAAACACATTTTACTATAATAGTGTAGTTTGATTCCCAGAATGCTGCAAAATAGAAGCATGAGAATGATAAATTATTAGTGAAAAATTGGGAATCACTGCTCTAGACCACCAAAACTACAGCTCACCTAAATCATTCTAATCTCAAAATAGACTAAGAGAAACTAAAGCTTCTGTTATGATCTTAACTTGAATCTGAATAGGTAGCCAAAATGTGTCATTCTCAAGGCCAAGTCAGAACCACTTGGATTTGGGACAGAGAACTGACTGAACACTACTCACCACCACCAGTGCACACAATCACAGATGATCTAACTTGGAAGGTTGCAGAAACGTGGGTTCATCTGCCACCTATACCCGAGAAGGATACCCAGGTAATTTATTAAATACTGTACTGACAGTAAAAACAGAATGCGCGTATTGTATGGAATGGTTGTAAGTGCATCAGTTGTTCACCTGGTGATCACACAGCTGACTGGGAGCTGCGGTTCACTGCTGCTGCGTGCATCATGACAGTACTGTACCACGTATCACCAGCGCAGAAAATGACCAGAATTCAAAATTCGAAGCACAGTTTCCACTGAATGTGTATCAATCTCACACTTTACAGCCCCAAAATCGTAAGTTGAACCATTATAACCCAGGACCATCTGTATAATATTTTATAGTATGTGATTTTTTAAATATGCAACTAAAATCTCTTAATTAAACATTCTAAGTAGAAAAGACATCGTGTGTAAAAGGATATATAAGCAAGGTGGCCAAAAGACTGTTTTCACCTCATTAAGAAACAGGAGAAAATATTAAGTCAAGATCTTGTCACTTCTCTGCTTAAACACCTTCAATAGCTTTCCAATGAACTTAAAATAAAATCCAAGCTTCTTACCCTGGCTTAGAGACAGGCTCTGCACCCCAGCTCCTTCTCTGACTTTATCCCTATTCTCCTAACCCGGCAGACTCCTGCCACTTTGGTCTTCTCTGTTCATGGAATATGCCCAACTCGTTTTTGCCTTAAAGGCTCCTGTGCACACACAACTGTTCATCCAGCCAGTAACAGGCTTTTCCCACCCAATTCAGATCCCTAAATGACTGGCTTCCTTATGTCACTCGGCTTGAAGGAACATTCTCAGGAAGACTTTCTCTGAATCACCTACTTTTCTATACAATATATATCACTATCTAATATTTTATTGTTTATATGTAGTATGCCAATCATCTCCCCCACACCAGGATGTAAGCTTCAAGAGAACAGAGATCCCACCTACATTGTTTACCCCACATTCCACCATCTAACACAATGCCTGGCAAACAGTAGGTGCCTAATAAGTATTTGGTGAATTCATGAATTTTCTCATTTAGATGTCCCAATAATCCTGGGGATATATATGTACGTATTATACTTAAAAAAAGAAATTGAGGCTCAGAGAGGTTAAGGAACTTGCCTAAAGTTACAAATGGTACAAAGGAATAGCAAATAATCATTAAAGAAATGATACAGGACAAGGAAAACAAAAGTGAAAATAAACCATTGGAATTTAAAAGCTTTTGCACAGCAAAGAAAACCAACAAAAAGGAAATGAAACCTACTGAATGGGAGAAGACATCTGCAAATGATATATCCAACAAGGGGTTAACATCCAAAATATAAACACAACTCAACAACAAAACTGTAATTCTCTTACAAAAAATATAGAGATAAATTTTCATGACCTTGGATATGCCAATGGATTCTCAGATACAACAACAAAAACACAAGCAATAAAAGATAAAATAAACTGGACTTCATCAAAATTAAAAACTTTTGTGCGGGGCGCCTGGGTGGCACAGCGGTTAAGCGTCTGCCTTCGGCTCAGGGCGTGATCCCGGAGTTGTGGGATCGAGCCCCACATCAGGCTCTTGGACTATGAGCCTGCTTCTTCCTCTCCCACTCCCCCTGCTTGTGTTCCCTCTCTCGCTGGCCTGTCTCTATCTCTGTCGAATAAATAAATAAATCTTTAAAAAAAAAAAAAAAAAAAAAACTTTTGTGCATCATGGGACATAATCAAGAAAGTGAAAAGACAATCTATAGAATGGAAGAAAATATTTTCAAACCATGAATCAACACCTGAAAGTCAACAAAAAAAGATTTAACAACTCAACTTAAAAATGGGCAAAGGATCCGAATGGACATTTCTCCAAAGAACATATACAAATGGCCAAAAGACAAATGAAATGATGCTCAACACCATTAGCCACTAGGGAAATGGAAATCAAAACCATAGTGAAATACCCACTTCATCACATCTATTACAATGGCTATAATTTTTTTTAATGAAAAGTAAGTGTTGAAGAGGATATACAGAAATTGGAACCCATGTATGCTGCTAATAGAAATGTAAATGGTGCAGCTACTGTGGCAAACAGTTTGGCAGTTCCTCAAAAAGCTAAAGCTAAAATAGAATAGAATTACCATATGACTTGGCAATTCCACTCCTAGGACCATACCCAAAAGAACTGAAAATAAGGACCTAAACAGATACCTGTATGGCAATGTTCACTACAGCATTATTCACAATAAACAAAGAGGGGAAACAACCCAAGTGTTCATCAACAGATGAATAAAAATGTGGTATATCCATACAACGGAATATTATTCAGCCATAAATAGAAAGAAGTCCTGATACATACTACGACATGGATGAATCCTGAAAACATTATGCTAAGTGAAATAAGCTAGACACAAAAGGACAAATACTGTATGATGCCACTTACATGAAGTATCTAGAATAGGCAAATGTATACAGACAAAGAATAGTTTTTCAGGGGTGAAAGAAAGAAAGAACGGGGAGTTACTGCTCAATAGGTAGAGTTTGGGGTGATAAAAAATGTTGTAAACAGCAGTGATTGTTGCACAACATTGTAAATGTAATTAATATTACTGAATTGTTCATTTAAAATGGCTAAAACTATAAATTTTACATTATATACACATTACCAACAAAAAAAAATTTTTTTTTTCATAAAAAAGGGAAAGATTCCACCTCAGTAATATCTCAATTATGTCTATCTTCCTATTGCCACCACCACTGTTCAGGCCCTCATTACCTCCTGTCTGCTTCTTAATCTCTGTTCTTTCTCATTCTATGAGATGTTATTACATTAATTCATATACAGCACAAATGTAAAAATACATTCTAAAATGTCCAAAAATGACTACTGTCAACCAAATCACACATAAACTCTTTAGCTAGACATATAAGATTCTCCACCATATGACCTGAGTCAACTTTTTTGGCCTTTTCTCACTTAGTCACTGAATGAATTCTGCTTCAATTGATCTGTACTTTGAACACAGTCCATGCTTTCCAGCCTCTGTACTTTTCCTCACAATTTTTTTTTAATTAAAGATTTTATTTTTAAATACTCTCTACACCCAACGTGGGGCTTCAAACTCATGACCCCAAAATCAAGAGTCACATGCTCCACCAACTGAGCCAGCCAGGTGCCCCCCTCATGTGATTATTCTTTGCACTACCACTCCCACCATTCCACCCATTAAATCTTTCTTACCCTTTAACAGTTTAGTCAAAATACCTCTAGATCCCCACTATCATTCCCAACTAGATGCAAATACTTTATCTAGCTAACCTCCACAGACTTGTGTTCACTTTTCTTACAATTCCTTTGTTGTGCTCTGGATATAACAATTCATGTATTTGTCTAATCCTAATCTTCCCACCCTACCCAGATTACAAACTCTATCTAAACAGGATCATATTTACACTGCATTCATATTCTTCTCTTCTGCCCTCCTAGTAGAGGCAAACAGTGAAGGCTCAATCCGTAACTACTAGATTTAACTAACCAAGCAAAAAACCCAACGCCAAAAAAATCTGGAATCTACATGAGAAAATCCCTTCCATCCATACTGACACAAACACAATTCTCAAAATATAAGGATATACACCTTTTTAAGAGAATGAATAACCAACAACACGTTTCAAAGAAACAATGTGATGGTGAGATGGTGTAACATTTCTTACTCATAAAGTCTGACAACAGGAAACATTCTTTAAAAGGAAATCCAAGTACAATAATTATATTTGTTGTGACCTCCTCTATGTCTGAGTAAAAAGTATGACTAAGGGAACGAACATCTGAGAAAATGAAAATAAGCCTATCTTTTTGTTTTTCAGGTTCTTCCAAGAACAAGCAAGTATCCAAAATGACCTTTAAATAAAAACAATTGTAAGCAATGCATTTACTAATCCAATGTTTGTCACCACATCTACAAAGTCTAAATGTTGTACCATAATTCACACTGACAAGTTCCCTCCTGGTCCCCTCTACTGAGAAGAACTTAGGTGTATATATAGTACACGTCTGATACCCCTTTCTGTCAGGATAAAACACAGAGGAGAATGACTTTATTTTTAAATGACTCAAACTAGGGCACCTGGGTGGCTCAGTCGGTTAAGTGTCTGCCTTCACCTCAAGTCATGACGTCAGGGTCCCGGGATGGAGCCCCACGTGTCTCCCTCTCCTGTCCCAGGCTCCGCCTCTTGCCCGTACTCTCTCTTGCTATCTCTCTCTCAAATAAATAATCTTTAAAAAAATATAAATAAAATGACTCAAACTTCTCAGATCTCTAGTATCCCTTCAAGATCTAAAGTCTTAGGAAGACTATATGCTCTAAATAAAATATGAACATGCATAAAATATACTCCTGTGAACACAAAACTGGTATTCGCCAGTTTTGTTCTGTTAAAATCCACTCCACAAGATATTGAGATAATCAACTCTCCTGTAATTAGAAACCTAGATAAATCAATAGATAAGGCCAATATGCCATTTAAATAAAAATGATCATCCCCATCCTTTTCCCTGCACTCACTCCCAAAACTGATAAAAGTAGATTATTATTGGGCCAATCACCAAACAGCTTTTAAGAGAGGGAGAAATAAGCAAACACAGAAATAAGTGAAATTCAAAATCTGCACTCCACTCTCTCATTCCCTCCAAGGTACTTTTGTATTCCATATAAATAGTCCAAGCTGTCTTAGAATTCTCTTGCTAATCTGCCCATTCCCCTACATTTCAACGGACTAATAAGCCTCTGAAATGGACTCCTTCTCCATCTAGTTTTTCCCCACCCAGCAACCACCACCTCCCACCCTCTTCTGACAAATCATTCTCCACACAATGCTCCACAAAAGCAAAACTGACCAAGTCATTACCCTACTTTAAAAACTCCACAGTCTATCCAATATCTTACAAGATAAAATATAAGCTTCCTAAAATGGCAAAACTGATCATGTCATTACCTTAGAAACTTCCACTGTTTACCCAATAACTTACAAAACAAAGTATAAGCTTTCTAAAATGGCTGATTTACTTTTAAGTGCACATTAAATCTTCACCATTTATTGAACATCTCCATGCTTTTGCATATACTTTCTCCTGCATAAGGATATAATTCCCCACTTATCTTTTATGACCTATCTCGAATCACCTCCTCTGCATGAAACACCCAAATCCCCAAACAGAACTATTCATTCCTTCCTTTGTGCTCCCACAGTACTTTCCACTTATCATTTTAATACTTACTGTAATGTGTTATATTAATTATAGGAGGCAGTATAAGAGAAATGGCTAATAAGGAAAACTGGAGCATTAAGACAGGTTTGGATCCAACACCCAACCTTCCAATTAGAAGTTCTAAGGCTTTAGGTAAGTTGTTTACCTTCTCTAGGGCTTAGTTTTCACATTAATAAACTTGGGATAATATCTGAGTCTAGCTCAAAGTGCTGCTGTGAGTGCTTTCAGCATGCCCACCTTGGGGCTAGCAAATATTCAAATGGACATCAGAGCTGAGATGAGGAGAATCACAATCACCTGTCTTAAGCTGCAGGGGGTAAAGGGCCTTCCCCATCAAGAGGAAGGACAATGTCTAAAGTCATCCCCACAGGGGCAAAAAGAGAGAGATGCATACACCAAAATGTGTCATTACCTTTGGGTGATGGGATTACAAGCAATTTTTGTTCTGTTTGTGTGTGCTTTTCTGCACTGTGTATATACAACTTATTAAGAAAAATGTTATACGCAGTAAGAAGTCTGATCCATCACCCAGAAGCAGCATCTAGCACAAAGTTAATGCTCTATAAACATCTACTTAATGAAGGAATTTCTACAGTGTGTTTGGTTTTGCAAGCATGTTTATATGCATTTATTGCCTTGCTTCTCATAATCACTTCTTATAGGGCATATTATTATTATTATACCTAGAAAATGAGACCGAATTCAGAAATAACAAAATAGGGACTAGGCTGGAACTTAAAACCAAAACTTCTAACTTTCCAAATTCAGAGTTTTCTTACTCCATTAAGCACTAAAGTGGACTCCTACTCACATTCCCAAGTCAGAGAGCTGAATCACTTGTGTACTGTTTGAGAAGGGGCATGCAAAGAATAAAGAAATGTAACTTTTTTTAAAAGTTTCATTAATCCTTTCAAACCATGGGGGAAAAAACCTGAGTACAGTATATCTATTTGCTTAATCTTCATTTTAATTTTGTAAAACAAGTAACTCACTGTCTATTTTATAGATGAGTAAACTAAAATCATATAAGTTAAATAACTTGCCTAAGATCACACTGTTGGTAAAATGTCAGATCCAGACAGGCTTCCAAACAAGGCAATTTTGAAAAAGTAAGATAAGGGGTAAGGTCAAATAAGTTTTAAAAAAATAAGGTCAAACAGCTAAAAAAACAAAAACTTGGAAAAGGTAATAATATAATTTATCTCAATTCAAAGGATCAATAAGCCTTCACCTATGTAACAAATAAAAGCATGTTCTTGATTATCTGAAATTCTAACAATTACAAGCAGTTTTCTCTTGTCAAATACCACTGTAAACCTGTATTATTAACGTTTTAACAAATATTTTTGGCTCTCAAGTACAAGAATTTTACAGCATTGTTCTATAATAAGTGCTTTTGACTATGTAAAACCAAAAGGCTAAGGCATTAGTGATTTTTGTTTTTAGCAAAGAGCACATATAAAAATACACCATCTTACAAAATGACAACTCCAGCAAAAGACCACTGCCAAGGGAGTTCTCCTCTTTGCTAGCTACAATTTACAATCACATAGGGACCTTTTAAAAAACCAATACACGGCACCCACTCCAGACCAATTAAATCAGAATACCTGGGGGTGGGTAAAAGTGTTTTTAAAAGCTCCCTAAGCGATTCTAATATGGAGCCAGGGTTGAGAACCACTGTTTTAAGGAAATCTAAACCCTCTGTTATTACTTCATCCAGAGCTTTTGTCCATAATGGTCTGAAAAAGTATTCAGTCAACTTATTTAGCCAATTTGCAAACAACCAGGAGAGTAAGATAAATAGGACCCCTCAATTACTACAAGGGGTATTAATTATAAGCACACTTAGCCCAGTAGATTAGACAAAAAATCAAGGCAAAAGAATTCCATTAGTGTTCTGGATAATAGAGTAACTTCAATTAACATATCAAATATGCCAATGAGCAAGTTACTTCTATTTCTCAAACCCGAGATTTTACCATCTGTGAAATGGTGCCATGCTTTCTAATGGACTCAAGTGTCCAATAATTCCAGAAGAGCAACACTGAAACAACTAAACCTTGAAACTAAAAGACCCACAAGCATCATCTTTTTAAAAAACTAAACAAAGATTACTTACACTGAACTTTAAAAATGTGTAATTACTGGCAAAGAAACCCTTTTCATGCTTTCCTACAGAGAGTATCCCTGAAAAGTCAAGACTGACATAAGAACTCTAAAATTCAAACTCCTATGCCTACATTTTTGTATTTGACTACTTACAGTTTCAAAAGAAAATGAAATAAAATAAGCTTCAAAATCAAAATATTAAAATATCCTGTTGTGTTGATCAAAAATACTACTACAGGTCCACATCCTTTATTCAAAACCCTCGAGGAAATATATATTTCAGAATGTTTAAGATTTCAGAAAGACAGTACAGTGTCCCTACCTTTACAAGCCCTTGAGGGTCTAAAACAGCACCAATAATCAAACCAATATTCCAAATTAATATGCCATATTAATGACTATATTCTAAATAAGAAGAATCAAGATTTTAAGTAGCCTCCTGTTGATACAAGTCACCAAATTATTTTGCTGCCAACATCTGAAAAAAAACTTTCAGAGCTTTGGGTGAACCTAATAATTCTAAGATTTCTCTTTGATGCTCAAGACATCGCAAATTGAACTTCAGAAAAAGGTCATTATGACGAAAACATCCTTTTAATAGCACTGTAATCCTAAAGAAACAACCCCATTATTGTAGATACACAAAAATAGTCCAAGTGCTGTCCACCAATTTTCATGATGATTAGGAAAATAGCATTTAAGTGTCCACCTTAATTTTCACAGTGCAATTGTGGGCAAGACCAAACAAATACATCAACACATGCACATTTACTAAGGCAAGCCTGAAGCAGAGCCAGATGTAAAATGGGGGCAAATCAACACCTTTCTATCTAGCAATATGGAGACAACAGAGGACTTTGAAGCTAAGCAGACCACGAAAGAGAAAGTTACTTAAGCTCTCTAAACTCCGGTTTCTTCACCTAAGGATAGAGATAATAATAATAATAGTACTACTTCACTGTGTTTTTAAGAGGATTAAATAAAGTAACATTTGAAGGCAATAACTATAGTCACTATTAATTCCCTACTACTTTTCCAAAGACCAACTATATGCTGAAGGAGCTCAAGCATAACTTGCCTCTAAGTTTTAAGGCAAATTTCATAATACAAAACCCACCACATATATAGGACTTTCGAATTTCAAAAATCCAGTATAGATTAAAATGACTAATTTCTGAAATCAGCAGCTTCTCGAGAAACACATTCTAACCAAACCTACCTACTCTCCCAATACCCTTTTGTCTTCCAATCAGTTGCACACACAGGGTTAAGTGAAAATAAACTACTATACTGAAAAGTGCACTTTTAACTCAATATTATTAGAATGGCGTAGGTTTTGCAGATAAGGGAAACCATTACCGTATTAAGACTTAATCATTTATATACAACCACTATCCAAAGAACCCAGACAATTTAAATACACTTAGGAAAAAAAGGCACAACAGTCCAAAATCCAATTTTCAAAAAATACCCACTGAATAAGAAAACTGGTAACTTTGGGCAGATTTCTGCACGTAATGGACATTTGAACTTACTACCGCTTGTACTAAAAAATGGAAACCTTTGTTATTTATCCTAAATTCAATTTAATTCCATTATGTAACTCAAGAATTTTACAGAACATTTGAGTCTGTCTTAAAGCATAACAAGTTCTGAGCTGCTTCAATGCCTCACTGTTAAGTCTCCCCCAAACAGTATATAACCTGGACAACCGGGACTTCCACCGCACCCAACTTCAAAGATGTTTCAAGTTCGCATACCTCCTGTGAAACAGAAAGCTTTCCCTAAGTGTTAATACTCAAATCTACCAGTTACTGTTAAATAACCTATTAGGGCCTGGCAGTTCCATCAGCTTTAAGATTATCACTTGTCATTTATTCTAGTACAGTCCAACATAAAATGCCTCTAAAAGAATCTATATTATTTTGTGTTCCAATCCCATGTGTTTAATGTGAAGATTTAGAACTAAAAGCGAAAGGACCAGCTAGCTACCTGACAACTACCTGCAAGATGAACTACCTACTAGACTTAATCCTTCATACCTGCACTTTTTCCGCCATAAACAGGAAACTCCAAAGAAAAGGAAATAGAGAACAGCCTATTTTTGCTGAAGGGAATAACGGCATTGCTTCCAACCCCACAGTGTTAATGAACAAATGAAAAGCAACAGGGGAAAGGCACGGGGGGAGGGGCGGTTGGTGAGCTCAGTTGGGAGTCCAAAGCATGCCACCCAGCTCATACGGTGCCCAAAACATCTGTAACGACAGCTGCAACAGGGAAACGGGGGTGCGAGGGAAGAGGACCGTGGCTTAGGAGCTCAGAGTTGTGCCTGCATGTTCGGCTTCCTCCTTTGCCAACTCTTCTCTCACCTCCCAATTCCCATCCTCCCCATCCCATCCTGCTCCCTCCGTATAGAAAAATAACCAATAAAATCAGAGGCAGAGAAGACAAAGAGGCAGGAGGAGGCTGCAAGGAGCGCCCAGAACAATGGGTGAGAGGGAGCGAAGCGAAACTCCTGAAAAAGACAATGAAACGGGGACAGAGAGGAGCCCCGAGAGGAACCGAGGGAAACACCGCCGAGCCCGGGCCCCGCCAGCGGCGGACGCCGGGACGAGGCTCGGCGGGGCTGGCTAGATCACCCCGGCGCTGGGGGCTGGGCTGGGCGGGGGCGGCGCGGCCCAGAGGGGCCGGCGGGGCCTGCGCGGGTCCGCGGGCACCTGCCCGCAGGACTCACCGGCATTCTGGTCTCGGGGCCAGAGGTAGTATGTGGCCGGGATCACGATGAGCCCCACGAATGAGGTGAGGAAGTAGAAGAAGGTGTTCCCGCTGTCATCGTACTGGAACTGCTGTCCCGCCATGGCACCCCCCCCTCCGCCTCTCTCTTCTCACCACCGCCGCCACGACCCCGCTCTGCGCTCCAGCACCCAGCACCCCGGCCCTGTGTGGCGTAGCTCGGACGCTGCCGCCGCCTCTCCTCCCCGCCCCCACGCTACTCTCACGGACACGCCGCCGCCACCGCCGCTGCCGTCGCCTGCTATCGCGAGAAGAGATAGTTCCCGCCCCGCTCGGTTTTTCCCTCCCTCTGCCTCTCCCCTACACACTCGCTAAGGGAGACGTGGCGCGCGCAGCCGTGGAACTCAGCGAGGTCCCGCCCTTGATCCCGCCCCCAAGTCACAGCCCCGCCCCTTGCGCTTTTGTAGATCCTCTCCTAGAGCCCCGCCCGTAGCCTTCACCCCGCCCCCCCCCCGCCCTTTCTCCTCCCTCTCCTTTCCCAGCGTTTCACCAGCGGTATGGGGGGAGGGGGGCAGGGTCATTTTAGGGGGTCCCAGCAAAGACCCGCGGAACAGCGTGTGCTCGTGGTTCACCTTACTGCTCCTGGAGCCGTAGCTATTCCGAGCAGAGCTGAGGCTTCCTTGCCTCTTCCTTCTCCCATCCTTACCTCACCTTGTCTGCCCTCTCGCTTATTTAATTTCCCTGCTTATTAACATTTCTTAAGGTTCCAGGTCCGTTCTTCCAGTCCCAACATTTTGAAAACAAGGGTCATTCAGAATTGGGCGGTGCAGGGGGTAGTGGTAAGGGTTTTGTTGTGGTTTGTTTGCAAAGTAATATTTGCTACCAAAAGACTGAGATCTATCCTGCGCCCATTTTGCAGATGGATATTCCCCAAGCCAATAGAGACGGTGATCTACCCATCCCAGACACCAGGTCACCAGTGTTTTCTTCGACCCAGGCGGTAGGCTAAGACCTTTATTGCTTTATATCATCTAACCGTCAGTAAATCCCTTGGAATAAATCAAAGCATGCTCGCTCTCCAGATGAGGAGATTGAGGCTCAGAGAGATTGCCTAAAGTCATGCACAGTAAAGAACGGTCTGCGGATTCAAACTCAGATCACTCTGACGCCACAACCAGTGCCATTGGCCACCACCTCGTCGTGGACCTTAACGTTTCCCTCAGAGCGGCTGGCACTCCTTGCAAGGTGTGGGCATCTGTGCTTCGAAAGGGACAGCTAGAGAAGCAGTCGCTCTCGGGAGCCTCTCCCTTGGCTGCCTCTGAGGTCCCAGAGGCCGGAGTCAGCTGAGCTGGGAGAGAGAGGATTGGTGCGCTGATCTGGGAATGACCCCCAGGGTCCCACTGCAGCCCTGCCTGAGGCCTATCCCATAGTCTCCATCTCCCCTCTATGGATCAAAAGGAAAGACCCACCCGACCTGCTTCACAGAGTAGTTGTGAAGATTAAATTATAGTGAAAATGCTTTGACAAATGTAATAAGCAAATACCACACATTACACTATTTTTTAAAACTCATTTTAAGACTACAATCTATTTACTAACTTACTTTCAATATGCCTTCCATTGTTGGAAGAGAGATCTGGTCACATGTCTTTTATTTTGCGTCCTCAAAACTAGCATTTATCACAATAGGTAAAGCTTTTCTTCATAATGGATTATTTTCACATGTATTGTCTCCCTTTCAAGTGTCCTACCTACCCATTTGAAAGGAAATTTTTCAAAATCGTCTTCTCTGCATTTCCCTCCTCACTTTTTTCTATATAAAGTTTTCAAAGGCTATATTAGAGGGGAAAAAAATAAAAGGAAAGTGAGGGGAAGAGGATTGAACCATGAATTCAGCACAGCATTCTGATTACCCCAACGCAGATATGCCCAGAACAATTTGCTTTGCTTCAGAAACAAATTAGCTATAAAATTGATTCAACTGAAGTGGGTAGGTTCCTGAAGTTTCTTTTGTTTATGTTGAATTTGTTATTAAGTCTTCCCAGGTTTTAATAATGCTGAACAGGTTATTTTTTATTACTCTGATTGTACATTTTACTCAGCATTTGTGCAAAGATAATACATCAGTTTTATAACCTTGTGACAATATAAATTATTGATGATAAATATTCTTCTGACTTTTTTCCGGGAGGAGTAATCTTTTCACTGCAGCTTTTGGGTCATGCGTAACAGAACTGAACTGAACCATGAAATATTTTGAACAAATCGTATTTATTTGCTAAACTCCAGACTGATCTAAAACATGATTTTTTATAGCAGATTACAGAATGTGAAGGGAGGTGTTGGAAAGATATTAGGGCTTGAGTATGCTCAATTCTGAAATCATGAAAACAACTTTAAAGAGGGATTGAGGGCAGTGGTTTGTCCTTTAGTATTGGGAGCAGGTCTGTATTTTTGCTCCTCTCTTGTCACAGGTATCTTCTGTTTTTAAAGATAAAGACATTTTATCCCAGAACTTAAGGTTACTGAACATAAATAAACTCGGATCACCCAAATATTCTCCAAAGCAAATCTGAACTATACCTTTAATTAATCACGATTTCTGATTCAGTGGTATTTTTAAATTAACACAATATTTTCTTTCAAGAGATCATTTTAATGAAATATTTTGTAATAGTAAGTGAATATGGTAGAACCGGATCTACAAACACATTTTGATCTTTTTTTTTTTTTTTTTAGATTTTATTTTTATTTATTTGACAGAGAGAGAGACAGCCAGCAAGAGAGGGAACACAGGCAGGGGGAGTGGGAGAGGAAGGAGCAGGCTCATAAGCGGAGGAGCCTGATGTGGGGCTCGATCCCACAACACCGGGATCACACCCTGAGCCGAAGGCAGACACTTAATGACTGAGCCACCCAGGCACCCCCATATTTTGTTCTTAATCTGACAGCATGTTTTAAAGGGCATTTTGTCTATGTGTCTTTAAATTAATATTTTAATCTACTTCATTACAATTGCTAGGTAGATAATTGCTCTCAAGTATAGAAAGCCTAATTATTTTTAGGTACTTCTTAATAATTTACTTTTTCCTTACAGCAAATCTGTCCTTCATTCCAAATCATCCTCATACTGCTGGTGTTGACTTACATTTATATGTACCAAAATACATTTGTGTGGCCATAATCAATATTATTTAATTTTCCGCTTAATGGAATTAGCCTCAAAGAGACTGGAAAGACCTGAAGTATTAGGTAGATACATGCAATTATTATTTAGTCTTTTCTCTCCCCCTACCCTACAATAACCTTCACTGCCAAAGCCTAGCAAATCATCTTTAATGTTTTACCCCTTATTGTTTCAGAGTTAGGATTTTCTTCCATTAGGAGGTAAATCTCAGGTGCCTAGGTGGCTCAGTCGGTTAGTGTCCAACTCTTGATTTCAGCTCATGATCTCAGGGTCAGGAGATTGAGTCCCACAGGAGGCTCAGAGCTCAGCAGGGAGTCTGCTTGAGAGTCTCTCCGTCTGCCGCTCCCCACACACACACGCCCGCAAGCTGGCGCGCTCTCTCTCAAATAAATAAATAAATAATTTTTAAAAGAGCTAAATCGTTTCTAATACTAATCAGCCAATTCTTTTTTATTTGTCCTTAACAGAGATGAAGAGATACCCCCATAGTAATGACAAATCATTAAACATTACATTAAACTTTGTAACCAATGAAGTAACATTTGTATAAGACTTATGATTTACAAAAAGCTTCCGCAACATTATTACAGTTAAAATTTCAGATTATGACCTACATGCTGGAACTTTGACTAGATAAAAGGTATCAAACCATTTTAATCCTTTCATTTCCTACCCCTGTAAAGCCCTTAGGATGCAATGAAACCCCAGTCTTACACTTGGAGAGAATGTGAAGGGAGGCGTGGGTTGGAAAGATGTTAAGACTTGATTATGCTCAACTCCAGAATCACAGAAACAATTTTTTAAAAGATTTTATTTATTTATTCAAGGGAGAGAGAGTATGAGTGAGAGAGAGCATGAGTGAGAAAGTGAGAAAGAACACAAGCAGTGGGGAGGGACAGCAGGCGAAGCAGACTCCCCACCAAGCAGGGAGCCCGATGTCGGGCTTGATCCCAGGACTGACCCCACGACCATGACCTGAGCCAAAGGCAGACACTTAACCCACTGAGCCACCCAGGCACCCCATGAAAACAATGTTAAAGGGACTTGAGAGCAGTGGCTTCTCTTAAGTATTGGGAGTAGGTCTATATTTTGGCTCCTCTCTTTTCATGAGTATGTTGGACTTGTCAACATTATTCTTACTCTATCCCTACTTTTGTGATTATAAAGCTGAGAATTTATTTTACTAAAACCAGTCGTCAATGATATATCAAGAAACTCAGGTCATTCTTTTATGAATTAATTATCAACATATCCAAATTCCTTGATTAAAAAAAATAATGATTGACATTGCCCAATAAGCCATAAAATAGCTCTTGATGAGATTTCCCACCCAGATTGAAATACAACTTGGAAGAATGGCCATAAATAAACAGAAGAGTTCACTATGGGCAAATTTCAAAGGTATATATTTGAGTAAGAAGAAAAAAAGTTCTCAGTAGAGATTAGAACTTCAGGAAAAACATGAATCATCTTGTTGAAAAACAAATATTTGTGGATCCTGAAGCATATAAGATGGGGGGAACCCTAATTAGGAAAAAGAATATAAAATTGTGATTAAAAATTCGGTACAGGGGCGCCTGGGTGGCACAGCGGTTAAGCGTCTGCCTTCCGCTCAGGGCATGACCCCGGCGTTATGCGATCGAGCCCCACATCAGGCTCCTCCGCTATGAGCCTGCTTCTTCCTCTCCCACTCCCCCTGCTTGTGTTCCCTCTCTCGCTGGCTGTCTCTATCTCTGTCGAATAAATAAATAAAATCTTTTAAAAAAAAAATTCGGTACAAAAGTGAATATTTGCTATGGACTTTGGACGATAATGATGTGTCAATGTAGGTTCGTCAGTTGTAACAAAGGTGCTGCTCTGTGGGGGGATGTGGATAAAGCAAGAGGCTATGCATGAGAGGGGCAGAAATTACATGAGAAATCTCTGTACCTTCCATTCCATTATGCTGTGAACCTAAATCTGCTCTAAAAGAAAATAATAAAGTCTACTAAAAGTAGTTAATATATGTAATAATTATAATTGCTATAGGTTTGTGTACTACAAATGGAAGAATTCTGATAAATTCTATTTGTATAATTTCCATCAGGATTTTTTAAAGCTATGGTACATTTATAATTGCATCCAGTGCATATTGAATATATTCCTACTTACAGAGATTTTCCTTTTTGATAAGCCTTAATGAGAACCAGATCCTCTGCCTACAATTTTAACACCTACTGAGTGGAAGAATTTTCCACAGAACAGTGTCTGGCTCTGTCTCTTTCAAACTATGTTTCTCTTCTATTACCTATACACTTCAGGTGCCAGACCTCCTGGGATATATTCATATCTTGAATCAAGGTGTGTCACTCTTTCATGTTACAATAGGGCATGACTTTGCCCAGAGGGTGGGGTAGAAGTATTCCTGAAGGTGGTAACAACCATACACAGAAGTAACTGTACACTACATAAAAAAATGCCTCCCTAACTCCAAAATGAATGTGCCCCCTAACCTCCAAATATGCAGATTATCATACAGAAGAAATGCAGGGAGGCACCTGGTGGCTCAGTCGGTTAAGTGGCTGCCTTCGGTTCTGGTCATGATCTCAGGGTCCTGGGATCGAGTCCCGCCTCTGTCTCCCTGCTCAGCGGGGAGTCTGCTTCTGCCCCTACCCCTGCTCATGCTCGCTTTCTCTCTCTCTCTCTTAAATAAATAAATAAAACCTTTAAAAAAAAGAAGAAGAAGAAATTCAGTCATTCAATATTTAACATCCATAGAGCTCACACACTGTTAGTGTGGGGAATATAAGTGTAAGGAGTTGAAGACAAGAGTCTCTGACCTCTGGAAATTCACCTACAATTTAATGAAGAGGACATGCTATTTCAGTAAGTAGCAAAAACCCAAGGAAGGAATTGATAAATGCTGCAGAGGTATACTGATAAAAATATTTGCAAAGTTCATAGGAAAGAGGCATTTCTTTTGTCAGAGAACATCAGAGGGCTTCAAGGAAGAGATGGCAATTGAGCTAGGCCTCAAAACTTAAATAGAAATTGAATTTAAAAATCCAGATGGAGTTAGCTCAAAGAACATTTGGAGAACAGCATAAAGTCCAGTCTGTCTGTGAATGAGACTAACAGAGTTGAAAAAATACTTTTAAGTCTAGCTTCCAGGTTACAAGCTACATATTAGCAATATTGCTTTTAAAATGAACTTTGTTAAAGGAGTACATGAGTGGGAGACATTGCAATCCCCTTGGGATGCCTTAAAGAAAGAGAAAAAAGGAATGGTTTGAACTAACATGGTTTAAGGACAGTCCTGCAGGAAAAAGAGGGTGAACTAGGTCACCGTTTCTATTATTTTCTTCTTTCTTCTCTACCCAGAATATCGCTTCCACTCTTTGATTCCAATCAAATCTTCTTAAGATCGAATACAAAAGTTATGTCCCCAAAAAGACTTCTTTGACGTACCTTACCTCACTTGGCTGGCTCTTCCGTTTTACATCCTGTTTCCCTCTCTCCTTCCAATCTTGCTGCCCACCTCTGTCACGCCTCACATCTGTTCTCTACACAGCAGCCAGGGATCCTTTCTTCCCCCTCCTTTCAACTTTCGATTTTGAAATAATTATAGATTCACAAGAAATTGCAAAAATAGTAGAGAGAGGCCCATGTACCCTTCACTCAGCCTCCTCCAATGGTAATATCTTATATAACTAAAATACAATATCAGAATCAGAAAACTGACATTGGTACCATCTACAGATCTTATTCAGATTTCACCAGTTTTATATACACACACATCTGGGTGTGTATGTGTCTAAGATCTTTCAAAACCCTGTAAAATCCTCTTTTCCTCAAATTCTCCACAGTCTTCCTATCTCACTAGAATGAAAGTCGAGGGTTTGGGTCTGCAAGGTCCTAAGTCATCTGCCCTATGCCCCACCTCTCCAAGTCCATGGCCACCACTGCCCATCCTCATTAACTTACTCCAGCCACACTGGCCTCCTTGTTGTCCTCAGGGCCTTTGTGCATAGTTTTTCTGTCTGAAATATTGTTCCCCCAGCTATCCCAGTGGTCCCCTTCGAAGCCCTCATCATGCAGGTCTCTGCTCAAATATTACATCTTCAGAGAAGCCTTACCTGATCTCCTTATAAAATAGCATCTGGGGTGCCTGGATGGCTCAGTTGATTGGGCGACTGACTCTTGATTTCAGCTCAGGTCTTGATCTCAGGGTCATGAAGTCAAGCCCCACGAGCCCCACATTGGGCTCCATGCTGGGTGTGGAGCCTACTTAACAACAACAACAAAAAAAGTAGCATCTTCCTTCATTTTCTATCTCCTTATTTGCTTTTATTTTTCTTCAGGGCATTTCTCGCCAAGTAATATATTCTATATTGATTTTTTTTATTGAATTTCTTCCCCCACTACTTGACAAAATTATTTTTATTTTAATTTTAGATTTTATTTTTAAGTGTCTATACCCAAAGTGGGGTCCAAACCCACAACCGTGAGATCAAGAGTCACATGCTCTCTACTGACTGAGCCAGCCAGGTGCCCCTATAATTGCTTTTATTTGTTATATTCTATATGTTCTATCCTCTTACCTGCTATGTAAATTCATGTTAATTGTTACAATCTCAGAAACTGTATTTTCTGCTTAAACTTGAGCAAAAGCCTGGTCAAAATCTTCCATTTAAAACAAGCTTCACTGGGAAGCCTGGGTGGCTCTGTCAGTTAAGTGTCTGACTTTGGCTCAGGTCATGACCCCAGGGTCCTGGGATCTAGCCCCACATCAGGCTCCCTGCTCAGCGAGGAGCCTTCTTCCCCCTCTGCCTGCTGCTTCCCCTGCTTACACTCTCTCTCTGTCTCTCTCTGACAAATAAACAAATAAAATGTTTAAAAATAAATAAATAAAACAAGCTTCACTGACTCTTTTTTCCCTTTTCTTCCTTTCCTGTTTCTCCCCACTTTACCTGGTTCACACTATGGAACAGCAGTACATGTAGAAAATAGGAAGTAGTGTATGTTGTGGGATTTGTGCATTTGTATAGAGTGGAGGCTTAGGTCATACAGTTGTGCCCAGTTGATGGGTCTGGGTCACAGCCAGGCCATAGTTGCAGGGAGACTAGGAAAGTGAGTATTTGGTGAGATGAGAAAATGAGTATCTTCTATGGTGAGATAAAGGTTCTGCCTCACAAGATGGAAGAGTCCCAAACTTTGGAAGGGGTATGGATGCCAGCAAGAATGTCAGTGGTCCATGGAAACTGGCAGTTAAATGGTGAGATACTCTAGCCATTACTACCTGGGCCACAGTTGGCATCTGGCTGAGACACTTAATTGAAAGAAGAAGATATTGGAAGCTTGACCTCTCTGGGTTGCTAAGGTTGGCAACCTTTGCCTTGTAGCCTAAGATCAGGGCAAGCAGCTGGTTGGGAGCCTGCTTTGTTGCTGGGCTACGGAAGGATGAGTGGTTATGGTCACTATGAGGTCCCCAGCTCTCATGGCTCACTCAGATTAGCACAGACTCGGAATAGCCACCCTTGAGCTGAATGATTAGGAACCAAGCTGTTTCAGCATCAGTGGGCACTTCTGGTCCACCAAAAGCACATTTCTATGGGTCATCCCTGCCAACGCTAACTACTCAGAGAGAGGGAGGGAAACTTTGACCTATAGGCTGCCTAGATTCCACTCTAATTTTAACTTCTGACTCACTGGACAAGTGGGCAAGAGACCCTAAGTGTTAAATAAATGAATAAACTTGCCCTACAGGTTAAGTTGTTGCCTTGCTTTGATAGGTAATGAGACAGACTAGACCTCTACAACGATAGAACTCTAACACATAACCTTTACAGCAACCAATCCGGGAAATCAAAACACAATCTCTTCAGCAATCAGCCTAGAACATCAGGACTAGGTCAACAGCCAGCTTCCCAGTGTTTTGCCCCCATTTTCAAATCGGGCTCAACCAGCCAAATATGCTGCCTAAGCCAATCACACAGGATGACCTACTCTGAGTTCGCTTCTCCATGCCAACAACCTCTAATCAGAGCATATGTGAAGCCTTCCCTTCTTTGCATTCTAAAGCTTCCCCATTCCCCTGCCTGGCTTTAAGTCTCTGCCAAACACAAGTGATGGTGGCAGAATCCCTTGCTATGGCAAGCTCGGAATAAATAGCCTCTGTGTGTTCTCATTGGGATGATCTTCGTTCATTTCCACATTAGGCAAATGCTAACCGAATTACTTTTAGCAGTTGTTAGGTTCCGTATTACACCCATACTAGTAGCCTAGCCTATACATGTCTTAATTATCTGCCAATGCCTGTATCTCCTCTCACCAAAACCCAGGCACTCTGGAAAAAACAACCAATCAAACTGAGCAGGCAGCTTGCTGCTTGAAATCTGAGGCAGGACCACAGAAACAAAAAGCCTTTTTAGAATGTAAGGAATGTACTTTCTTAGCAGGGATTACTGATTTGATCCTTATAATGACTCCTTCTGCATACTTATTTACATGACACTCTCTGTTCACATGCATAAGAACTTCCAAAACTTGTGCTTTTCAAACCGCTTTTGACCATTATTCACAGCAAGAAAGATATTTTACACCGCGGCTCAGCGTATTACCCAAGAAAAGGTCAAAAAGAGCTTAACTCTCACCTGTGCAACACACTAGGATATTTTTCTATCTCACACTATACAATTATTCATACTAAATATAAGCAGATACATTTATTTATATATAAAGTGCTTTTTTAAAGAAATACTCAACTACAGTGTGGAAGCTTTCCGAAGATGCACAAGGATACTCGATCACTAGAAGACAACGAATGTTCCCTTTGACGCCAAGTGTATTCTCGGACATACTTTGTCTCAGTTGTGGTGGGGAATGTCTCATGTAAAGAACTCCTCTGGCACGGTAGTTCTCAAACTTCAGTTGTAACAGGATCGCCTGGAAGGCTTGTTAAAACACAGATTGCTAGGCCCCATAACCCAGAGTTTCGGATCCAGGCCGTCCAGGGGCAGCCTGAAAATTTGCATTTCTCGTGAGTTCCCAGGTGATGCTGATTCTGCTAGTCTGGGAACCACACTGCTCTAATGAATCATCTGTAAATCAAATCACCCTTTTGTGCAATGAATAACCACTTCCTAATTTATCTATTTGTCATATGTCAAGCTTACTGAAGTAAACTTCCTGACTCAAAAGTCAGGCATTAAGAGAGACGGTCTGCTTGCTGGTTCCTTCTTCCAGCCACTCTGGTGCTCCTTTTCAGAGTTATTTTACCACTCATTAATTTATTTAACAAATATTTGAGACCCTGTGCCAAGAACTGTGCTCAGCTCTAAATTACAGTCAGCCCGGGCATTTTAAAAGAACACATTTCCCTTTAGAAAGCTGTAGAAGATGCCAAAACCATTTTTCTACGCTTTTAAACCCAGTGAGTTCCTGATGGGCAAAGATCAGGTGCCCTTCCAGAAATAAGAAAATGGTAAAAGCCGGCAATGGCTACAGGGTTTAGAGCTTCTAATCGCTGGTCTTTGGAAGCAGTATCTTCCAAATCTCCTGTCGGAGGAGGAAAAGTGCTGGTTAAAATTACAGCTCTCAGGCCCTTGGTGATTCTGACTCAGTGAGTCGCGAATAAGGTCTGATTATTGTATTTTTAGCAATTACTCCAGGTAAGTGTTAAAATCAAGTATGGGAAACCCTGTGTTACCTTTGAATATAACATAGACCCTAGAATTATATTAACTGAAAGAGGGTATTCACAGTTCAGGGGTCCTCAAACCTAGCTGCATATAAGAACCACTTGGGGAACTTAAGAAATTTCCAATGCCTAGGCCATTCTCTATACCAGTTAGATCAGAATTGTTCTCCTCACCTCCCACTCTGATTCCAGTTGGCAACCATATTTTAGAATGACTACCATCATTTATAAAAGGTAAGCTCCTCTTCATGCTGAAGCCCCTTTCAGTCTTTTACAAACATGGTAGTTGCCTCCAATCACCATGAAAACCTGCAACCTGCTCAAGTGTTGGGGGCTTAAGTGTTGGGGTAGGTGATACCCCATCAAGTGATTTTGAGGGCTCTTGATCTGCTGACCAGCAGCATATTAGCTTTAGAAAGCTCCGTAGTGAATCAGGAACTACCCCAAAGCTTGGTGGCTTCAGGGATTCTGCTCAAAGCTATAGACTCGTGCCTCTCAAAATCTAGTGTGCAGAGGAATCCCCTGGGGACATTACTAAATGAAGGTTCTAATTCAGTAAGTCTGGGGTGGGATCTGATGATTCCTCATTTCTTTTTAAAAAAATTTTTTTAGAGATGTTATTTATTTATTTGCGAGAGAGAAAAAAAGAGCACAAGTTGTGGGGAGGGTAGAGGGAGAGGGAGAAATGGAACCCAGCAGGGCTCGATCCCAAGACCCTGAAATCATGACCTGAGCCAAAGTCAGACAGTTAACTGACTAAGCCACCCAGGCGCCCCTGTGATGCCTCATTTCTAACAAACTCCAGGCAATGCTTATGTGGCTGGACCATGAACTGCACTTTGAGTAGCAAAGCTATAGATTTTCCCCCAAATCTACTGTCAGTAGATAAAAACTGCAAAAGTATATGTGATGGCAAGATAGAAGGAACTGGTGACGGTGACTCCCATGTAGGCCAGGCACTATATATATGCCTACTGAACCCCCAAAAAGGCAGTACTTTAGTAAACAAGGGTAGGAAGAACTAGACCAAACTGATGAGATCGATTTGAGACAAACTTAAAGAGTGTGTATAATACTGGAATATATGGCTGGAAGTGTAGACAGAGAAAAGCAGACTAGCATAGCAGGGAAGAGTTTGGGCTTTCAAATCAGCTTACAGTTCAAAACCCGGCTCTACTGTTTTCTATCTGTGTGGTCTTCGGCAAATGGCTTAACTTCATCTGTAAAATGGGAACAACTTCTTCGTGCGCTTAGTGAATGAAAGGTGCCCAACCCAGGGCCTGGCAACAGTGGATCCTCAATAATGATTGCTACTAGTGTATAAATGTAGCCTAGGGTCTAGAGGTTCTCCAGATTTCCGTTCATTCATCCAATTTTGATGGCTCTCCCTCCCTGCTCGGCAGACTGTGGGAAATCCAGCCTCATGCAGAAGTTGCACAAATGACCAGGGGAGCTCTCTCATGTGCCCATTTGGGACTTGCAATTTGTTCTCCCCCATGGCTAAGTAGGTTACAACCCTGCAGGCTCAGACTACAGTGGAATCCAGAGAGGCCATTGCCTAGCCTTCACCAGCACTGTTGACACTGCTGAAATGCTAGAAACTTTGCATCTGATTGTTGAAGTCCATGTCCCCTTGCTCTTGCAAAAAGAATATACCCCAGTATTACTATGTTGCTTAGTGATGGCAGTACAGTGTTCTCTGAGGTTGGGGGTAGGGAGAGAAGAGCCAATGGAGAAGTCCACAGAAAGGATTCTTGTGCCAAGGAATCACAGAACCTTCAGTTCATAGACAAAGGTGTTTTCTCCCCAGAGCACACGACTGAAGTGCAGTTCCAAGGTCAATCTCCACTCTCTCCAGAACTGCTCCTATAAACTCCTTGGTGCTCAAGCTTTATTGCTGATAACAGGAATATTTGCTGACTACTTTACATACATTACATTAGTTCATTTCATTCCCAAACTAGAACTGCACCCTTTGTCGACAAGAGGAAAAGGAGGCTCAGAGAGGTGACGAAATGTGCCCAGGGACACACAGGTGGTAAGCAGTGGAGACGAGATTGGAATCCAGGCAGTCAGAGTCCAGGACAGAGACACTCCTCTGTGCGTCTGCTCCCTACCCTGCTTCTGGGACCAAGTTTCCCCTTACTTCCCAATGTGCTCTTTCAGCTGCCACCTGGGACCCCCAGTCAATCAGACTCGTCTGCCCATGTCTTCACCCCAATTGTGCGCAGGGTTTGAGTGTTTTACCCAGAGGCCTCCTTAGTTCTGATGCATGCAAATAGTTACAAAGTAAAGAAGGCCATCAGGCTCCACTCTCTTAGGGCATCTGAATCTTAGGTCTGTTCCAGCAAAGTCACCTGGTGATGAGAATTAAGATGATGTTGGTGCAACCAGTTTGTAAAGGGCTTTGAAGATCAGAATAAGGAATCTGGACTCTAATCTATAGCCAAATTCTAGAACTATATCATTAATATGATGCTAAGGGCTAAGGAGGATTTTTAAAAAGGGTAAAAGGAAGAAAAAATCGACCTCAGTTTCATTTGTTCACGCTGTCAATGAGTCAGATTTGGGTTCCAAAGCTAGTGATGAGGGCAGTCCCAGGGCTTCAGATAGAGAGTTCCATATTCAATAAATGAATGTAAGGACAAGCGAATAGTGGTCAGGCTGTCTTATTACCGTCGTACATCCCATGCTAGAGCTGTGGTGACCCACGCCTCACCTGCAGGTGTCAGATGAAGTGTCCCAAACCGGAATCAGGCAGGAAGACAAAAACAAAGAGAGGGGATTGAAGCACACCCCCAAATCCTTGATATGTTAATAGGAATGTAAATCTTTAGGATGAAGTATAAGATGTGAGGTTTCCCAAAGTATTTGGCCATTTCCCACTTTTAAAAAATGGGCGTAACTAGGGTCTGCAGAAACGCATTTGGGGCAATGCTGGTCTAGTAGGTACAGCAAGGTGGCGGCCACTGATGGAAGACTTCAAGAAGGACAGCTGCAGTGGACTAGTTGGCGTGGGGAGAGCCAGGGCGTAGGCATTAGAAGGGAAAGGAGAGACAGGGATGAGGGAAGGTGCTCGGCAGCCGGACTCCTTTGTCAGGAAGGAAAGAAACAGGAATGAGAGCTGGACGAAGGGGCACAGGAGAGAGGCGTGTGCAATATTAAGGGCGAACTGATGGTTGGGGTTTTTTTCTTTTTAAATATGATGACTTCACCATGTTCATATAACACGCTCTCAGCCCTTCTGTTTTTTTTCCCTCAGAGGATGTGTCTAGCTGTTTTTCCAGGTGGAACATAGAAGTTACTCCTGCTGCCCTCCTCTCAGGCAGGGTCCCTCCTGGTCAACCAGGAGGTTCCAGGCCCGCTATGCAGGGGCCTGAGGCCTCAGTTTTAGATACAGCCTTATCTTTGATCCCTACAGAAGGTTTAAGCAGTAATTTATCCAAAGGTTCAGGGGAGAGGTCCAGAATCGAACTTCACAGAGGATGGGAGATAGGGAGGAGGCTGGGTTAAGGTATGTATCCTCAGGCCCCTAAGCAGACACTTTGCTCCAAGGCACCATTCGCAAACCAAATTCCCAGTGCAGGGTTTCTGAAATCCTACAGTCTCAAAGCCTCTGGATTTGGCCTTCAATGGCCAAGGAAGGGCCAATCTCTGGTCCCTTGGATGAACAGAAGAATAAATTCTACTAGAGAGTAGAATGTTCTTCATAGATCTTACATTCGAGGATGTTGCCAATTCCCTCTGACCTAGGGCATCTAAAATCAAGCACATTTAATCACTTTGAAGAGTGATTTTCAAAACCCGTGTAATCACTTAAGAAATCCATGTTTCTCTTACTACCTGCACCCTAACTCTCTATCTTGAGAGCTAATGACTTGGTCTCATTCAGTTAAGAAGGTGAGTGCCTCTTCCCTGTGCTAATTAAGAGGCATGGGATGGCTTCTCACTAATTCCTGGAGTCTGTATGTGAGGGTGTCAGTGTCTGGAAAAGTTAGGGGATGGGAAAAAGTAGGGAGAAGGAAGGAGCCTGTGGGGTGAGTGGAATCAAAGATACAGAAGAAAGGATCATCCGAAGATTTATTTAGGAATGCTAAATGTTTTTAACTCTAATAATTAACATAGTTTTATAAATATGCTTGGCAAGAAAAATACATAGAATTTATTACCCCGGAGACAAAAATACAAAACTTTAAAAACAGGTACTAGTTCTGAATATACCATTCACTAACTTTGTGACCTCGGGCAAGTAACTTTACTTCGCACTTCACAGCTGTGTGTGTTTGTTTTTGTCTAAGAATGACATAATATTACACACCTTATCTCTCTCACAGAGACGCCATGGAGGTCAAACCAGATTACATTAAAACAGTTATAATTACTTACATTTGCATAGTACTTTATCATCCACAGAGCACTTCTGCATATATTATTCCATTTGCACGAAAGAGCTTTGAAAAGTTATAAAGCTCTATAAAAGGACAAACCTGAGTTTGAACACCAGCTCCATCTCTCTCTACTTCAATTTTCTCATCGGTAGAATGGGGATAATGGTAGTACCTACCCCATAGGTTGTCGAGAGGATCACATAACATGCACACCTAAGCTCAGAGCCGCAGAGGAGAAATATTGACAAAATTCACTTTGTTCGGGTCCCTGTGCATGTGTCATCCCCTAAAGGCCTTCCCAGGCCTCTCATCTACAATAGTGCCTCCCTCTCTCACCCCTTTCTAGCTCCTGCCCTTCTTTCTTTTTCTGAGTAACACTTAGCACTCTCTGAGATCACACTCACTTATTTGCTTACTGCCTATCTCCTCATTAGAATAGAATCTCCATGAAGACAGAGATGTTGTCTGGTTCTCTGTATCCCCAGCACCTAAACTGCAGTAGGTCCTCAACAACTATTTGTTAAGTGAATGCAGTGAGGCGTTATCATTGTTATTGTTGTCATTCCCTAAGACCCCTCTCATGTTGCCCTTTCTGATACAGCTTCACGCATAGGACAGACAACTCGGCTTAGGGAATGATTCCCACCCCACCCCATCCCACCCACCCCCTTTCTGGAATAACAACTTTTTTGAGATATAATTTACAGACCATAAAATTCATCCTTGTAAAGTGTACTGAATTCAGTGATTTTCATATAGTCACGGAGTTGTGCAACCATCATCACTATCTCATTTCAGGACTCACCATCACCCCAAAAAGAAATCCTGTATCTAGCAGCAGCCACGGGTTTTCTCCCTCATCTCCCCCCAGCCTGTGGCAACCACCATAACCTACTTTCTGTCTTTCTGAATTTGCCTGTCCTGGATATTTCATAGAAACACAATTACATAACATGGGCTTTTATGACTGGCTTCTTTCCATTTGAACAGTGTTTTCAAGGTTCATCCACGTTGTGGCTTGCATCAGTACTTCATCCCTTTTTAAGGCTGAATAATATTCCAGAATATGCCCATTCCTCATTTTGTTTATCCAATCATTGGTTGATGGACATTTGAGTTGTTATGAATAATGCTGCTATGAACTCTCATGGACAGGTTTTCTGTGTGGAGGTATGCTTTCCGTTCTCTCAGGTATGTACCTAGAAGCTGAATGCTAGGTCATCTAGTAACTATGTTAAACATTTTTGAGGAACTGCCAAACTGTTTTCCAAAATGGTTGCACCGTTTACTCTCCCCCAGCTTTGGATGGTGGTGACCCAGTGTGAGGGTCACAATTTCTTCGCATCCTCATCAACATCTGTTATCATCTGACTTTTGTATTTTAGCCATTCCGGTGGGCTTGCAGTGGCATCCAATTGTAGGTTTGACTTGCGGGTCCCTAATGACTAATGATGTTGCTCACCTTGTCACAGGCTTATTGGCCATTTGTGTGTCCTCTTTAGAGATGTGTCTATCCAAAACCTTTGCCCTTTTAAATATCAGGTTATGGCGCGCCTGGGTGGCTCAGTCAGGTAAGCGTCTGCCTTCAGCTCGGGTTATGATCCCAGGATCCTGGGATTGAGTCCTGTGTCAGGACTGCCTGCTCAGCAGGGTGCCCGCTTCTCCCTCACCTTCTGCCATTCTCCCTGCTTGCTCTCTCTCTCTCTGTCAAATAAACAAATAAAATCTCTTTTAAAAATTGAGTTATTTGTCTTTTTATTGTTGAGTTGTAAAAGTTCTTTATATACTCTGATGAAAGTCCCATATTAGGTATGGGAGATAAAAGTATTGTCTCCCATTCTGTGGGTTGTCTTTTCATTTTTTTGATGGTGTCCTTCGAAGTACAAATGTTTATAGCTCTGATGAACTCCAATTTATCTATTTTATTTTATTTATTTTTTTAAAGATTTTATTTATTATTTATTTGACAGATATAGAGACAGCCAGCGAGAGAGGGAACACAAGCAGGGGGAGTGGGAGAGGAAGAAGCAGGCTCATAGTGGGGCTCGATCTCATAACGCCGGGATCACGCCCTGAGCCGAAGGCAGACGCCCAACCACTGTGCCACCCAGGCGCCCCCCAATTTATCTATTTTAAATTCACTTTTGGAATTTCTTCTTTTAAGACCAGAGATGATTAGTCTTTGTCCTATTGCTCCAAGAGCTGGCAAGGGTTCATTCTTTCTGAGTATTTTAGCACCAGCTCTGGAACTTTCAATCAGCCTCTTTCTCATGTTCTATGCCACAGAACGTGCTGTTTCCTCCTTGGAATTCCATCTCTGCCCCATCTTCTCTGCCTACCCAAGTCTTTATTATTCTTCAAGACTTAGCTCAGATACTTCCTCCTCCTCCTTGGGGGTCTCTATTCCTCACCACAGATGGTGTGCAGCTCCATCTTCTCTCATGGAAGCCATTGCAGGCAGAAGTTTTGTTTTATTGTCTTTGTTATTGGAGAATGGAGTCTAAACTGTTCTGCGTTTGAGTTTCAGTCTCATGTTTAGCAGTCCAAACATGAGCAATGCAGTATTTCTGATCCCTGGTCATTTTTATAAAATGGAAATAATCTGTAAGCATGGGGTTGTTCTAAATTTGGAGATACAGTAATAAAGATAAACTAGTTAGCTTCGTGGACTCTCAGTAAATCGCGGCTGTTGTTTTCAACATTATGTTGTTGTTTCTAGTGTGGGAGCTGTCTATGAGTATCAGGCACATGTTAAGTTCTCCAGGAATGCTAGTTTTCTTATTTTCTAATTCCAACTCAACTATACTCCTTTCAAAGTTTCCAGGGAGTTGTGTTTCTTGAGCCAGAGCCATCTTGGAACATCTAATGAAAATAGCGAAACATCTCCCCAGAAAACGCACATTACCCGACAGCTTGTGTATGAGATTGGCAGGATTCCTGAACACCTGAAGCCCACCACGGGCCCAGGAACTAAAGGTTAAAAAAGGATTCTTGTTATAGATGTTCATGGCCAGCTCTGCCCAATTTGTCCTTTTAAAAATGAGCAAGTCTTACCATATCAGCCAGCAATTGCATTCCTTGGTATTTACCCAAATAAGTTGAAAACTTATGTCCACACGAAAACCTATACACGAATGCCTGAAGCAGCTTTATTCAAAGTGTCAAAACCTGAAAGCAACCAAGATGCCTTTCAGTAGACGGATAGATAAAGTGCGGTACATCCAGACAATAGAATGTTCCTTGATGCTGAAAGGAAGGGAGCTATCAAGCTATGAAAAGACAAGGAAGAAACTTAGATGCATATTACTAAGTGCAAGAAGCCGATCTGAAAAGGCTATGTTCCATATTATTCCAACTATATGACATCCTAGAAAAGGCAAAACTATGGAGACCGTAAAAAGATTCATGGTTGCCGGCGGTTAGGGAGGGATGAGTGGGCAGAGCACAGAGGATTTTTAGGGCAGTGAAACTATTCTGTGTGATACTGTAATAGTGGATACATGTCATCATACATTTGTCAAAATTCATAGGATAGACAACACAGAGATTGAATCCTAATGTAAACTACAGACCTTGGGTGATAATAAGATGTCAGCTCAGGCTCATCAACACTGACAAATGGACGACTCTGTGTATAGTGGGAGCTGTGTCTGTGTGGGTGCCGGGGATATATGGGAACTCTCCATACTCTCTATTGAATTTGCTGTGAACCTGAAACTGCTCTAAAAAGTAAAGTGTGTTTTTTTAAAAAGAATGAGGAGCTGGCCCTTGAGAGTGATGCCTAGAAGCTGTGTGACCACCTTCCCAGGAAACAACACCAGGAATGTTTCTGAGAGACATGTTTTCTGGAACTTTGGCATGGCTCTCTGGTGTCATCATGGTCTTCATGGGACACTAAAAATGTCCTTCTCTCTGACGTGGCAAAAACTGCTAAAACCAAGCAACGACCAGGTTGTTGCAATCTTCCTGAGCGTTTTTATTTTCTAGTATGGGGGACCACCAGCAGATGGCAATCAAAGAATACAAAACCTAAGCTGATCCTTCAGGAAGCGTTTGCTAGATTTAAGATTGATAAAACAGCAAGTTTAAGGTAAGCAGACCTCTTGGACACCAATTCTCCACAGAGTCACAATTTCTTATGCTCCAAACAAGCAAGCCATCTTCCATCAGTGGCTGAAATAAATGTCTAGCCTCAAAAAAAAATTAAAAAAAAAAAGGCACCAGGGACAAATTCTGAGATTCTTTAGTGGATCAAATGAGAACTTTGGTTACTCTTTGTGAAAATGAATTAGAAGAATTTATTGTTTTTATTTAGACATTATCCCCACTTACACTGTGAGCAGGGATAAATGTTCACTGGTGTGTAAAAATGGCTATTTGTGTAAATTATTTTCCAGTGATAAAGGACATACAGCTGTAGTAGGACAGAGCTGCAAAATCAGGAGTTCGCTTGAAACAGTCCAACATGGGGGGGGGGGCGGTGGTGGAAGGAAGTGGAATGGGCCTAGGGGAGGGAGGTGTTCTTACCAAACTGAGGATTTTAGAACCGGTTGTACAACAACAGGAATTTCTTCTTTCCTCCTTTTTGCTGTTTGCTTCTGGAGATGTACTAGTGAGTGGATTCTCAATAAAACCAAACATTCTCAATAATGTGACTATTAAGCATGGAAGACTTTGTCCTTAAATTCTGACATGTATGCTTTCCATCTTTTAAAATCACCTGAGTCCACAGACAGAGTTGCAGTGTGGTAGAAGCTGCAAAATATGAATATTGCTAATTTGTCTGTTAAGTTGAGGCAAAGAAAATCTCAGTTTCTAGTTTACAGTTCAGGCATATTTGATGGCATAATAAAACCCCCTTATACATGGCTATACACTGTAGAAAACGATTAACCTGTTTTGTTTTGTTTATTGACAATATGAAAAAAGCCTCATAGAGTATGTAAAAAAAAATGAACAGTGGACCTAGAGAATTTGGGGAGAATACTCAATGTTTAAGAAGAAGCTATAAGCAGTAAATAATACTTTTTGGACTCTGACTATGTATTAAGCAGTATTATCTCAAACAGATAAATTAGCCTCATATTTACAGGTGGAGGAACTAAAGTTCAGAGACATTCATCATGTGTCAAGCTGACACATCTGGTGAGTAGCTGAGCTGGGATTTGAACCCAGGCCTCTGGGTAAATGTAAGCATTTCCCTATACTGTGACTGTTGGCCTTATTGTAAAAGGTGATATAAAACATGTGAAACCTCCTAGCATATTCAGAAATTTAACCAAATCACCTGGGGAAGTTGTTAAAGATTGAGAGTCCAGGTCATACCCCTAGAGATTCTAATTCTGAAGATTGGGGATGGGGGCCCTGGAATCTGACTTTTTAACAAGCACCCCACAGTGGTTCTGCTGCAGGTAATTTTCTGACTTCAAATACAGAAAATACAGGCCCAACCCAGTGTATTTTAATCTTCATGAACAAAGAACCCTTTGAGAATCTGATGAAAGCCCTGAACCATTGGGTTTTGTTTTGTTTTCCTCAGAAAAATACACATTTTATACCCCAAATTTCTCATATGATTTTAAGGGGTTCGTGGACACTTTGAACCCAAAAACACTCATTTTCCAACATGTCCCAGTGAAAAGCGACGTGATTAAAAGCCCCTTCCATCTCTCCACCAAGAGATGTCACTCTTCAGCCTCAAACAGCCTCCCCCAAATCTCCAGTTTTTTCCTTTTTCCTTTCTCCTCAACTACAAAGGGAAGAGTTTCCCCGGAAAATGAGTTTACATTTTGGGAAGGAGCTTCCCCTTGTAAATAGAGCAGACTCTGGTGCTTCAAAAAATTGAGCTGAGATGGAAGGATAGTGTTGTCCACAATCACAATGAAAGCCGATCTGGAAATAAAGGTGTGATTAAAACCTACCAGTAGGGACCACGGATTAATATAGGAATAAGCTGTCTTGTGAAGGGTTATGAAATTTATTTTCCCAAAAGCCCCTTCTCTAAACTCTTTTCAATCCCTAGGTTTTCTCATAAGTCTCCATGTTGAAGCCAGTTTTTGCATCTTTGAATAAGTCAAGACTTACGGAGCCATCACTTGAAACATATACATAAATAACATTGACACACAGTCCTCACACATTTACCTTTAATAGGTCTGGAGTCTGTAAAATAGGAAAGGCGTAAGAAGAGTATATAGTTCTCTCTCTAGGGCTGAGGTCTAGATAAACCTATGGCTGGAAGTCAGCTGTGTCTGCGACACTCTGATATTGCACATAAGTTAAATGTTGATTTTTCTGGGGAGAGGGTCCATGCCTTTCATCGATTTCTTAAAGAAATCTTTTTTTTTTTAAAGATTTTTTAATTTCTTTATTCGACAGAGATAGAGACAGCCAGGGAGAGAGGGAACACAAGCAGGGGGAGTGGGAGAGGAAGAAGCAGGCTCATAGAGGAAGAGCCTGATGTGGGGCCCGATCCCATAACGCCGGGATCACGCCCTGAGCCAAAGGCAGACGCTTAACCGCTGTGCCACCCAGGCGCCCCCTTAAAGAGATCTTTGACTAAAATTTAAAAAGCCATCATTTACGGAAAGAATCTTATTTCACAAGGGCTAGACAAGTAAACAGGGTGAGCAGAGCCAAGAGGTTCAGCTTTGGTGAGCGTCTTCTTCAGACGTAAAGTGGTAGACAACATCGTAGATGTAGTATGTATGTTGTGTGGCCGCGACAGTGTCAGAGCGCATACTCTAATTATGGCTTGGATTTGGGGCACTCTGCTAGAAGGTCCACTCACCCAGAAACATGTCTTCCTTGGTATGAAGACAGGAGCACCTGACTGGGATCTGGAAGACCTGAATCAGTGACCAGGAAGATTATACTCACCTCTCTGACGCCTAATATATTTGTAAGTCAGGAATAATCCTTTGTAATTTGTCAGGTTATTGGAAGGCAGGCATGAGATACCATATACATAAAGCCCGCAGTACAGTGTTTGGCACGGGGCGGACACTCAGAAAGGTTTGTCTTTGTCCCTGTTCCTTACCACACTGAGATCTCCCCCACCCCCCAATGACAGAGATGCCGTGTACAAACTATCTGCTGCCGAGCTGGGGCTGCACTTCTCAGACTGCCTAGAGTCCGGTCTGGCAAACCTGAAGGAAAACCGGCTTCCTTTAGGAATTCGCACTTTCCAGTCTCCCCTCCAGCTCTGTTGAGAAGGTAAACAAGGACCTGAGGCACAGAACGTGTCTGAGAGTCACAGGGAGTTACAAGGGGTGAAAAGACACCATCCCTGTCCTTCGGGTTGCTGGACCCTAACAGGGAAGACATTATGAAAAATAAGTTAGCAGACGCCATAGGGCACGGGACACTAACAACATGCCTATAAGCACACATATTCCACACACCTGAAAACAGGTTACGCTAGAAAGGACAAAGCCACATGGAGTTGATTTAGGAAACAGCCATGAAGAAAATGATCACTGAGCCGTATTTTTTCAGTGCAGGAAGGGATATGATATGGCCGAACAAAAGAGAGACGCTAAGAAAGGAGGAGAGAGTGCCACAGGGGCTAGCTTAGGGGGGAGGTGGGCATGGCGCAGATTTGCAGGGCAGCAGGGGAAGCCATGCTGGAGGGCCTGTGGAAAGATGACAGCCACTAGGTGTGGGGGAAGGGAGGCAGCTAATTGGTAGAGACCCTTGAGACCCATGATTAGGAGTTTTAATTTAATTCAAGAGGCAATTGGAGCTATTGTAGGCTTATGAGAAGGGGAATGATATGATCAAAATGATGCTTGAGGACAATGGTTCTTGCTACTGTGAGCAGGGTGGATTAGATGAAGGAGACCCTCGGGCAGGGAGGCTGATCTGAGGCTTTTTCAGGAATCCAGGGTTATAGGGGCATGGCCTAGAGCAGGGCTCTGGGAATGGGATGGAAGGAGCAGACCTGCAATATGTTATGGAGGATAAATATCTTCTCTTTTTAGAACCAAACACTGGGTTAGGTACTGGGATACCTTGGGGAAGAGGCACAGCCGTTGGGATGGAGAGAGACAATTAATAATATGGTGAGATAAGTCTTATGATCACTGAAGCAAAGAAATATGAGAGTGCAGAGCAGGAATGGCACCTGAGTTGTGGGGAGGGATATAGATGGTCAGGAAAGCCTTCCCCGAGGAAGTAGTATTTAAATTGGGAACTTAATGAAGAATCAGGCTTTAATTGAGTGAAAAATCATTGGGAGACGTGTTCCAGGCAGGAAGCCCCAGGATGAACGAGTAGCAGTGGAGCCAGGGGGGAAAGGCAAGAATGGTTTCCCAAAAAATTCAAGAGAGTAAGCAGTGTGGGACCAGACCAAGAAGGGCCTTGAGTCTTCATATGGACTGTGAACTTTATCCTAAGGGCAGTGAGAGGCCAGAAGAGAGGCATGGTTTGTTATTCATTTTAGAAAAATCTCTCTGGCTATGTTGTGGGAGAAAAGGATTAGGTATGGTGGAAGTTAGGATGAGAGGCT
Source organism: Ailuropoda melanoleuca (assembly GCF_002007445.2). Taxonomy (NCBI): domain Eukaryota; kingdom Metazoa; phylum Chordata; class Mammalia; order Carnivora; family Ursidae; genus Ailuropoda; species Ailuropoda melanoleuca. The sequence goes on from NC_048227.1 coordinate 57,896,889, forward strand.
TGCCATAGTCTAAAGGGAGAGATGATTAGGAAGTAGTGATGGAGGCAGGTAAATATTTAGGATATAGAATTTATGAGATGTAGGGCGCCTGGGGGCTCAGTCAGTTAAGCCTCCAACTCTTGATTTCAGCTCAGGTCATGATCTCAGGACCATGAGATCAAGCCCATGCATGTCGGGCTCCGCACCAGGCAGGGGCCTGTTGGAGATACTCTTTCTCCTTCTCCCTCTGTCCCTCCTGCTTGTAGCATTTGTAGAATCCTCAGAAGGGTATTGCCTCAACAATGGAGAGTGATTATTACCCCTGAACTAAACACTACTCTAGTTTATTCTATAGCCTCTTAAATGTAAGGCCCAATAGAATCAAATGATTTCCAAGTAACTTAAGTGTATTTCAGAACAATGTTGAAGCATATTTATAAAAATTAAAAAATATCCATCACCCAACAAGGTAAAGTTCACAATGTCTGCCATCCAATCAAACATGACCACATATACAAAGAAACAAGAAAATATGCACCATTGTGCAGAGACAACAATTAACTGAAGCTAATCCAGACCTGGTATAGATGTTGGAATTAGCAGATGGTATTAAAATGCTATTTTCCATAAGCTCAAAATGTTAAGTAGAAACATGGAAGATTTTTTTTTTTTTACCAGCTGCTGCAAAAGACTTTATTGTTTCCATTTGGTCCATGGCTTGAGAGAGGGCTCCACGGTGGTTAAAAAGATGCCTAATGGCTGCAAGAAGAGGCTCAGGCAGAAGCACTGGCACCAGGGGGATACCACAGGGGCCCCTCAAAGGCTGCTGGGCTCCAGAGGCTCTTAGTCATGCTTGAGGATAAGCCTTTCAAAGATATACTCACGCAGCCCAGCCTGGGGGCCAGCCACCCTGCAGAGGTTAAACAGGTGATTGTCCATCTTCTTGATGAGTTTTACACCCTCATCCAGGAAGTGGTTCTCTAGGAAGTCACAGAGATGGGGGTCTGCATGGGCAGAATCCAGAGCATGCAGATCCAAAGGGGCCTTGTTCAGGTTCTTCTCTGGAGCCAGGGCAGCTTCCATGGCATCCAGGGTTTTACCCCACCCATCGTAGGATGGCTTCTGTGCATCTTGGAAGAGGGCACTGCCGCCGCCATGGTTTTGCATCTTCAAGAGATGCTCAGCACCCTCTCACTTCTCCTCAGCCAACTTGTAGAATAAGGGGCCCATGCCCTCCAGAGCCACATCTTTGCAGTCAAAATAGAAGCCCAGAGAGAGGTGGGAGTAGGAGGCCCACAGATGCATGCTGACAAGGTGGTGGACGGTGGCCTCCACCTCAGTGGAATAGTTCTGACAAATCTGGGAGCTCATTGTTGATCTGTAGTAAGGAGCTAAGCTCAAAATAAAGTATTGGCTGGACCTGGAGGCAGAAGGTGGCCAAGAAGATGGCTCCAAAAGTTGCAACTAGAAAAATGTTTGGAGGGTGGTTAGAGACTGGTAGAAGGGGCATCCCTGGATCTGTTCCATCCAAATACTGTTGAAGCAAGAGACAGATCTGTGGGACTGCTGGGTGCACTGCCAGAAGATATTTTTAAAAAACCCAAATCCAGAAACTAAAGCTACAATGTCTGAGATAAAATGTACACTGGATGAGATTAATAGCAGATTAAACATTGCCAGTTAGTGTGATTGAAGAAAATATCCAAAATGAAATACAGAGAGAGAAAAGAAATGTAAAATTGAACAGTGCATCAATGATCTGTGGGACAACTTAAAGCAGTTTTGTATACATACTATATTAATATACAACAATTAATATAGGCATCTTTACATAATATGAATATATTATATTGTATTTATATTAAATATTGATATATTATGATTAACATAATAATTTGAGCCTCCAAAGAAAGGGAAGGAGAACAGAAAAACATTTGGAGAAATGACGGCTGAAAATCTTTCAAAATTTGTTGAAAACTATAAACTCAGGTCCAAGGAATTAAAAAACCCCAAGCACAAGAAACATGAAGAAAACTACTCTGAGGCTTGTCACAATCAAATTACTTTCAATACCTTAGAAGCAGGAAAAGAAAAAAATACACATTATATATAGAAAGGAACTATTAAAATGAGAACAGATTTTTCATTGGCAGTAAAACAGTGGAACAACACTTAAAAAAAAAAACACAAAACCTGTTGGCCCAGAATTCTATACCCAGCAAAAATATCTTTCAAAAAACAAAACAAAACAAAATAAAATGCTTTTAGACAGAGAAAAGCTGAAAGAATTCATCACCAGAAGAACTACACGGCAGAGGACCCATTGTTCTAGTACTAAGTTAGGCCCACTACAAGAGCAAATACTTTATCTAATATGAGGCCTCTGTTCTGGCTGGTGGAAATACAAGCTACTCCCAGCCCTGCGTGAGCTTTGAGCATTTGATTATCCTACTGTTTTTAGAGTGGTTTATTTCCAGGCCTTGGGGAGTTTCCTCTCATATATGCCCAGATCAGTACTCAGCCAAAGACTCAAAGGAACTCCTGTGTAGCTCTCTGTTCACTTCCCTCTACTCTTGTATTCTATCCCTCAGATTTGCCAAACCCGGATCTCTGCCTTTCAACTCAGCAAGATCATCAGGCTCTGTTTAGTTTCTTTTTTCTTGTTTAGGAAATTGTCTGGGGCCTAGAAATTGCCTCCAGACAATGAGCTATAGTACTGATAAGTCTTCCCTTGTTTCTTTACCTTCTCTCAGGGATTACAGTCTTGCATGACCTGTTGTCCAATGTCTGGACACCATTGTTTCAAATGTGTTATCTGGTTTTCTAGTAGTTTATGGTAGAAGGGACATTCCTGTAGCATTTAATCCTTCATAGACTGAAACAAAAATCTTTCAGGTTAATTTTAACTCTCCCAATTGTCACTGTGCTCATTGCCTTTGGGATCTAGTCCTTGCCAAGTAAAATGCAACTCCAGTCTACATAATTTAAGGGAAAAAATATTTGCTCTACCAGGAGTGGAACCTGAATGAAAGAAGGGCAGGAGGAAAGCAGAGAGAGAAGTCAGGATGTTACCCATGTTTCTGACTTGGGTGTTGAAGAGACGGTGGTGCCATTTAAATAACATGAGTAGAATTTAGGCATGTTGACTTTGAAGATTTGATGGACAATACTTAGTTCTTGGGAGAAAAATCTAGGCTGGGCTGGAAAACCACATTCTACTGTTATCATTGTACAGGTAACAGTTCAAGCTTGGGAAATAAATGCAATTGGGAAAGGAGATTATATAAAGGAAAATATAAGCAGGCCAAGGGCAGAATTGTGGGTAATGGCAATATTTTGGAAGATAAATATAAAAAGAAAGAGGTGTACAAGAAAGAGACTGACAAACTTTGGAAGAATTGGAAGAAAATTTGGAAGAGAGGAAAAAAGAATGATCAGCTTTGTGAATGAAACAAAGATAGTACTGAAAATTGACCACTTGTCCTGGCAGTTATGAGTTCAGCGGCCTTTGCAAGAGAAATGTCAGTAGATAATGCCAGACTGGAGCAAGTTTAGGAGTGAAAAAATAGAGAAAGTGAAGACCATGAATGTAGGTGACTCTGAAAATTGGATGAGATGGGAAGGAAGGAGATATAGTCACAGCTGTGGGAAATGGAGGATCTCAGAGAGATACATACACTTTCTCTTTTTCTTTTTAATTAAAGAAAACTGGAGTTGTTCATGGCATGAGGGAGAAGTCTGAAAGAATTGGAAAGAGAGAAGATGCGTGATGAAGGGAAGACCCACAGGAGACCAAAGGAGGAAGAAATCAAGTACTCAAGGAACCCGGTGATGACTGCTTCCCACATAGTGAAACAATATTTTGTTTCATGATATCAAGTAATCATGATATTCTCTCTTCCCTCCCCCTCCTGCAACCCTTTTCCTGCTCTCCAAAAAATATGCATGATTTATATACTTTGTAAGTTTGGACAGTTACACATCAGGTTTCCTTAAGGCAGAATGGTTTCTACGTCAGAGTGCAGGACCCAACACTCCCATGGTGTCCCTTTAAGGTCGTTGGCTAGGGAAGTCATGGGATAAAAATCCAGCCATCTGTTGTGAGTCAAGGAGTGTTTTGAGACCTGTTTAATGTATTCTGTCAAGGAAAGTCTCATGAGCTCAGTCATTCAGTGACTGTTCCTTGGGCATTGGACACTGCTATGGAGAAGGAATACCCTGCCCTTGAGGAGTCCACCACCCAGGTGTGGAGGAGACAGACACGCTCGAGACACTGAACTGATGAGGCTAACCATGGGTGCTGAACAGCACACAATATGGATACTGTGGGATCTCCACGATTGTAGGTGGGTTGGGAAAGGCTTCTCAGAGAGGCCAGGCTTGAGCTGGATCCTGAAAAGAGTTTTATAGACTGGGACTTCATGTGAACAAATGCACTGAGTTTGCATTCTGTTTTGTGTTAAATGTGGTGCACTTAAAAGGCAGTCATGCATCCTGTCCGACCATGGCTGAGGGTCCAGAAGTGAGAAGAAGTAATGCTGGAACCATACTTGCCATTTCTCAAGATGAGGGCAGAAGGCAAGGCTGACACCAATGACTAAAAGCACCTATACTCCTAACTGTCACCAATAGCCGAAAACCATGAATTGGGTAAGTGTTGTCCAGCGCCTATTGGAAAGAAACCACTAAGAGATGTTTTTCTAAAGTTATCTCAATTTGCTCACGGAAGCAAGAATTGGGGTTTAAGGAAAATGAAATCCTTTAAAAATGAGCATTTTAGAGCTTTTTACTTTTTGTGTCAAATTGCCACTGGGATGAAAAAATTGGGGGGATGACATCAGTGCTCTATGTCTTGATTGTGGTGTTTCTATGGGGGCAAACATTTGTCCAAACCCACTGAATTGCACACTTAAATGGGTGTATTTTATTGTGTGTGAAGTATACTTCAAAAAAGTTGATTTTTAAAAAGCAATTTGCACAATAAAAAATATCAGAGTGAATCTCCGAACACAGACATACATACAATCCATCCATGCATACCTACATCACTGCCCCAGCCCTCCCTTCCTTTCAGCTGAGCAATACCATTTTGGAAAAAGTTTAGGACTTTCGGGGAGTAAGCAGGAAAAGATTCTAGACGGTTTTGCTCATGCCGAACTCCCAGACCCCAGTGCAGTGCACGGCACGTGGTGCACACTCAGTAAGTGTCTGGGAGAATGAATGACGGAAGGAGGCCCGGTGGGAGGACTGGCAGCAGAGGAGTGACTGTATGCATGTCTTAGAAAGATCCATCTCAAGGAGGCTGAGACTGAAGCAGGGAGATGGGCAAGAGGTATGTAAGGTCTTGCCACAGAAAAGGACTAGATTCTAGAGACAGAAAAAAGAACAGAGATCAAAAGAGCGTTTACAGACTGACTGAGATGACAGTAAGCAATAAAGAATAAATTCAGTCGGACCCAGCAAATATTTAGTAAGTATTTGCCAGAGGCAAGGAATCACGGGAGGGAGGATGAGGGCATACATGGGACAGACTGTGTGCCGAGAGGGTTACAGTCCATGAGTCAAGGGCACGAGAGAAGTTCTGTGCACGTGCTGGGAAAGCAGAAGAGGAAAATATTTGGTTTCCGTCAGTGAAGGAAATTGGAGATGTCACGGAGGAGGGGATCTTTAAACTGGGTCTTGAAAAATGGGTAGGATTTCAAAGGCAAAGACTGGAAAAAGGCAGTGATATGATAGGTTTTGGATTTCTCTATTTCTCCCACCACGTCACTTGGGATGGAGAAATAGTTCTTTCTACATCCGGTAAGAAAACATCTTAAGCGAGAAGACACAGAAAAGCAGAAAGGAAGAGTCAGAATACATCACTCCCCCGATCCTTTGGTCCAGAGCAGGAGAACCATACCCACAAGATTTTAAGAAAATACGGACAAAATCACTTCCCTGTTCAGAAGCGTCACAAAGGGAAGAACAACAAAAAATCACCCAAGCGACTGACTGTGCTGACTCCTAGACTTCGACCTGAGAGAACGCTTTTCTGCCAGGGTGATACTGTTTTACAGGCAAGTTCAGATCCTTCGTAAGCAGGATTCCTACATAAGGGCTGACGGTCACGGTGGCTTGTAGAGCCTGCCTACATTTTTAATAAAACTGTCAGATTAAGCCATGCCTGGCTGCAGTGTATTATTAATACGAATTCTTAACTGTCAATTAGTTAACTGGCTAGAAGAAAGAACCTGGTTTATAAGATTGTTGCTAATGAATATAACGCTTTGTTCTCCAGCAAAACATCTGCGGTGGCTATGTAATGAGGAGAAGGGCCCCCTTCTTCTCTCCCCGTAGGAAGTACATGTGCAGCCGAATAAAGGAGCTTATTATACCTGTGAGGGGTCAAAGTCTGTGGGTCTGTGGCTTATGGTATTATGACAGATTACAAACCACTCCATTATGCTCGTCAGTCTGTTTCCAAGCACCTAGCAGGGAGCTGGCCGGGCACTAGGTGCTCTGAAACAGGATTCTCGTTGGTTTTCTTCCGAAGGTCTTGTGACAGGTCAGCTGTTGTTGACACCACCCGACAGCTCACGTGTCAGAGCCTTTCTATGTGACTTCTGCCTCTGCCCCCGCCAGGCTCTCCTCTGAGAGTCAGCCTGTGCCTCAGGCCACAACCAGCTCCCAAGAAGAGCTTAAGTGGATTTGAAACCCATGGGCAGCCCCATTATTTGAGCTAATGAAAGAGAAAAGGAAGCAGAACACTTAAACCCCAATGTGTCCTTTGTTTCTGCCTCGCCCTCTCTCCTCTCCTCCCATGCCATCTCCCCTCATTTTCTCTTCCGCTCTTTCCCCAGTTTCTCACCCCCCCTTTCTCCTGTTGGCATATGCCTTCTTAGAAGACATGTTTAGAGAGGAGAGCGGCTATTTAGAGACCCATCTCCTCTAAAAGCCTTTGTTTTGAAGTCAGTTGTCACACATACCTACAAAACCAGTTCACACTCAAGAGGTTGAAAGACAATTTAATATTTCCCGGATGCTCCAAGGGGGTCTAAGGAAGCTCAATTGTATTTCCTCAGCAGAATAATAATTACTCTTACAAGTTTTCCTTCCTTGTGCTTGTACGTTTTCCACAGTGCCCTGCCCGTGGCCGGATGGTATTGGGGGGGTGGCAGTGACTGTCTTCATTCTCCCCAACTCCAACCTCCCTACCTATTTCTGCACCTGTCCAAACAACTCAGAGTTTACAAAGGGGAAACTCATTGGGGAATGTGACATGCAAATCATAATATTTATAAGACTGAATGAGCAGGAGTAAAATCACAATTTTCCAGGTAAATTATGAAAACCGCACACACAGGGGCTGGGAGGAGTGGCATAGCATCCCTGAGGCGGAGGAAGAGTTTGGCTTTACGGGGAAACCAGCACTCAATGCTGCCCACTCATTGGGGGAAGTCACACGCCTTGGAAGATACAGCTACTTTTACTCAATGAACACTTTTTAACTAACTGTTAAGAACCGAAAATACCTATGCCAAGGCAAGAGATGAGAGGAATCTGGACAGACCTAGGGAACAAATGGTGTCACCCAGAAAGTCTCTGCCATTACAAAAGGGGAAGCAGAAGCTGAGCCCATTATGGGCCTCGTGTCAGTCACATCTACAATGGATTATTTAGTGCTTTTTTTAACCCCGTGTCTCCTAGGTAGCCTTAGAACTCCTATAACCTTCTTTAATGGTTCTATCAGTACAATGCACCATTGGACTGCAGTCTTTTTGTAAAAAGACAGCCTGGGTCTATAAGGTTTTGACCTGGTATGTATAAAGATGGTCTTTGACATGAGCAGAGAAGGGAAACTGGGGAGAGATCCAGTGTAGGTGAAAAATGGAGGAACTGCTTCCTGCAATATTTGAAACGAGAGCCCGTGGCATAGCACAGGGAACATGGGCTCTGCCATTGGAAACACCTGGATTTGATTCATGGCTTTCACTTACTAGTTGTGTGACCTCAAACAAGATACTGAATTTTCCTGAGTCTCAGTGTCATCATGGGTAAAAATGAGTATAATATCATCGGAACTACCCCGGGAAAAATACTGTAAAAAATGCCCAGGGCAAGGTCTAGCATATAATAGGAGCTCAGTAATGGGTAGGTTTTTTAAAAAAGTCATTATTGATTTTGAAACACAGAACTTTAGTGGACTCTGAAGTGTTCTAGGCTTCAAAAGATGAAGGACTAAGGAGCCATTCCAACATCTTGTATCATAGAACACCACTGCTAAGACTGCTTCATGTGCTAATGAAAATACTGTGGTCTAGGCAATTTACAAACAACAAAGCCCCTTATGTCTTCCCGCGGTTAGACTACAAGATCTTTCAGAAAAGGGACAGAGTCTTCCTCATCTCTCTGTCCCCAGGACTTACCATTAAAAGGTATATCACACCTCCCAATACTGCTTGGGCATTTCCTCACTGAGGAATTTAAACTGACATGTGGTAGGAAACATTACAAAGGACCATCAGGGTACTGCCCAGGTTTAGGAAAAGTTCCAATTAGAAGCAGTTGCCTTAGGCTGATGGGTCTAGTGTCTTACTTCCCACATTGATGTTCTTGGAGGTTTCAATCCTGGCAGACGATTCTGAATCTGGTTGACATTATAATTGCACAGCCCATTGCTATTTGAACAATAATCCACAATCCTCCAGCTTGTTTGATTCATTAATTCATATAGTCAATGAATATTCCTCAAGCATTAGAACAACATGCCAGATGCTATCTGAGATGCTGGGGATACTCAGGATGAACACGGTAAGCAGATTCTTATGGAGCTTGGGGGAGGGGAATACCACAGACAACACACAGTAAAAAATTAAGTCAATAAGTTCAGATCATGGTAGGTGCTATGAGGGAAACAAATAGGATGATGGGCTGGAGACGGACTGGTTAGAGGTGGTGCCTCCTTCTGGTTAGGTGCTTCAGAAAGGCTTCCCCTTAGAATGAGGAGCTAGTCCTGAGAAGGGAGAGCATTCCAGGTCAAGGGAACAGGTGAGGGCAGGGGCAGGGCCTCCAAGCAGAGAAGAGCATGTGGAATTCAAGGGGTAGAATGGAAAATAGCTGGGCTGCAGCATGGTGAACGAGAGGACAGTGGTCAGTGAGGAGCCTAGGAGAAGCAGATGAGGTCAAGTCATGAGGGCCAAGCAGGCTAAACAAAGTGAGGGGTTTAGGCCGACCACACGGTTCTCAGGATTCTCTCAGAGGGTGTTTGATAGATACGTTCCATTGGCATACATGCTGGCTCTTCTGCAGGGCACTAAGAAGGTGATCCGGATCTCTACAAACCCCGTTATAATCTGAGCAACTACTCTTAAGTCAGTCTCTGACAACCCCTTTCAGCCACAGGTCCCATGTTCTCAAGACTGAATATGAAGACTGAATTGGAAGCAGCCCTCCCTAGGAATATTTCTATCGAGTATAATCTTTTGATATTTCATTTTTGTGTCAACTTGGATTTTTATAGCATACCTAAACAAAAAGACACTTGAGCGGGTACCTTTCAACACTTGCGAATGTAGAAGAAGAATGGTGAGCCAAATCCATGGAAAGAAAGTAAGGAAACAAGCATGGCATGCAAGAGAGTTCTAAGCCTCTCGAATTAATTTATCCAGGGCTGAGGGTGCCCACTGCTCAACAGAGTGTGATTAGAAGGACATTATCAGAGCATTGCACTTAAGAAACACTGGGCAGCTAATTAGTTAACTGGAGAAGCAAGTCAGAAATCTAATGATAAATTTATATTAAAAGTGTTTTTATTTTCTAGTTTAATCGGGATTTCTCTTTTATTCTTTTACATGGGTGGAGCTCTTTAAGTCAGAAAATTAATATTTTGAAAGCACAAATGCATCTGTGATATTGTTATTGGTTTTTTCCAAATACACAAAAGAGAAATTTTTTTTCTGCCAGCACTGGAGTCTTATTTCTCCTTGTTATTCTCTGAGAGAGGCAAGGCAGCATTACACAGGAGGAAGAATTTAGGGCCATGGGTCAAAGACCTGCTTCCTAACTGCTGTGGGTAAGCCATTTCAGCTCTCTGAGCCTCAGCTTTCCCTGCAGGCGATATTAAACCAACTACTGGGGAGTCTCTTGTCCTTCTAGCTCTAAGGGTCTATGATTTTAGGAAGCAAGGAGATGTTTCTGAGAAAGGATGGACGAAATATATTACAAGATGAGGGAAGCAAGAAGAGACTGTAAGAAAAACGAAGTAAGGCTTGAAAAACAAGAGTCTGGAATGTACTCTGGTCAACCTGCTCCTAGTTAAACATCAGCAATGCTAAATTAACTGTTCTGGGCTTTTTCTCTTTTCTCCTATGCATCTGCTGGTACAAGTGCAAATGGGCACTACAGTCCATTGGAAGAAGGCAGGAGCTGGACGAGCAGACATGATCGTTAGCATAAGGAGCCCGTAAGCCATCCAGATGCGAAGGTAGCTTTCCCCCCTCACATGACAACTTGACCCTGAAGTCCAAAAGGTTAAGAGGGATCTTTACTCTGTGTGAGCTGCTCCCAAGACTCTTAATTCAAAAGTATACCAGCTGTTTAATTTATCCAGCATCATCTCTTACACACTTAGCGCTATGCTTCATCAAGGATTTCAACATGATGAGAAAGCTCCAAAGATACTCTGATAGGAAAAACTTAGAAAAACTTCTTGGTTCTAAATCAAGTCTTACATTTTTCTGTCTAAACTGATTAGGATTCATTTCAGGTCAAGTTACCCTTCAAAATATATCTCTGGGCTTTTCTAAGTATCCAGACACCAGACCTAGAGAAAGAATATTCTTGTTGAGCATAGTAAATAGAATTCACAACCTCATCTCCAGCCTCATCTCCAGTGGCTGAGAAGATGGTGTCACTTAGATTCACTCATCTCTCCAACAAACCAGGCCCTGAACTCATGTGGGAGGGGGCAGGTGAGTAAACAGCAATTACAACACTTGGTGATGGGGGGTGGTACAAGCTGCTGAGGGAATGCATTGGAGGACATTGCAAATGACCTATGAGGGTGACTCGGACAAGGATGGTGGCAGTGGAAAGGGAGAGAAGTAGATAGACTTGAGATATATGTTGGAGGAAAAACTGACAAGAATGGGTAATGCACTCCATAAGAAACCCAGGGGAAAGGGTGTGTTTCTAGTTTGAGTAAGTGTGTGAGAATTGGTACCCATTTACTGAGATGGAAAATCAGAAATTCAGTTTTGGACATGTTATCTAGCAAGCTGTAACTCTTAAATTGAGCTATAACTCCTCTAAGGGATACCTGCATTTTAAAGAAGAAAGCTCTCAAGAATCAAAAAGGGTGAAGCTAGGGGCCCCTGTGGTTCACTCGTTAAGCGTCTGCCTTTCGCTCAGGTCACGATCCCAGCATTCTGGGATCAAGCCCTGCATCGGGCTCCCTGCTCGGCTGGGGGCCTGCTTCTCCCTCTGCCACTCCCCCTGCTTGTGTTCCCTCTCTCGCTGCCTCTCTCTCTGTCAAATAAATAAATAAAATCTTTAAAAAAAAAGGGAGGGGGGTGAAGCTAGCTAGAGAGATAGATTGGCGGGCAGCTGGGTTGTCATTTTTTGTTTTGGGGATTTTTTTCATTGCATTTGTTTTTAGTTGAAATATTACTGACATATATATAACATTTTAGTTTTTCAAGTGTACAACATAATGATTCAGTATTTGTATTATTGTGAAATTTACCACAATAAGTCAAGTTAACATCTGTCCCCACACATAGTTACATAATTTTTCTTGTGATGACAACTTTTAAGATCTACTCTTAGCACCTTCCAAACATACAACACCACATTATTAACTATAGTCACCACGCTGTACATTACATCCCCAGGACTTATTTACAGATTGTCATTTTTGAAGCAAGAATTACCTACTCTGCCTATGGATAAGGCCAGTTGGGGCATAATGACCACATTTTATGGAGATGAGCACAGGATCTAGGACAAAGTGTTCTTAAAAATTTTTTTTCTTTCGGCCCTGGTGCCGGGAACATGAAATTTGGTAGAGAATTTCCCCTGAGTTGCTCCTGAGTACATCTTGACCCAAAAGGCTGTGTCACCCACAATGGCTTGTGAGAAAGTGACCGCCATTCCCTTCCCGAAGCACCACCTCACCTCCTGCCCCAAACCCAAGCACCTTGAGGCAGGGAACAGCTCAAGCTTCCACACAGCTGCCAGGCTTTGCCTCTGGAAAAGGAGTTCAATTCATCTCGAAACCACGGAGAAGAAAGAGAAGCTGGGATTGGTAGAATTTCCTATTCACAAAGGAGAGCAAGGAAGAGAAACAGACGATACGATCTGTCTGAAGCCAGGTTTTCTGATCCGAATCTCGCTCTCCACCAAAGTTATCCAAGCCCAGTGGTTCCAAACCCATCCCGCGGAGCACCTTGCAAAAAATCCCAAGCCTCACTTCAAAAGAATTTGGACATAAAAAAGTTCTTCATGATTTTTTTTTTTTCGCACATGTGAATACCTACCATTCACTTAGCATTTAAAAATTTTGAGTGCAGGGAGGCACCTTGGTGGCTCAGTCAGTTAGGCAGCTGCCTTCGGCTTGGGTCATGATCCCAGCGTGCTAGGATCGAGCCCCAAGTCTGGCTCTCTGCTCTGCGGGGAGTTTGCTTCTCTCTCCCCTGCTCTTGTGCTCTCTCTCGCTCTCACAAATAAATAAATCTTAAAAAAAAGGTTTTTTTTGAGCAGGGCCCCTGGCTGTTTCAGTTGGTGGACCACGAGACTCTTGATCTTGGGGTCATGAGTTTGAGCCCCACGTTGGGCAAAGAGATTACTTAAACAAACAAATAAAATGACTCAAAACATTGTTGAAAAATGAATGTTTTGAGTTACACCACCAGCTCTCTGAAGAAGCTTTTTATTGGTCTCCACTTATTTTACTGAAGTTAGAATATGCAGCCACCAAGTAAACTTGGTTATTGTTGTATTACCTATAAGACCAGTTAATCTAGAGGGAAATCATCATGCTTTTATAGCCAACTTCACTCTTCATATAAAATTAAAACAGCCAAAGAAACAATAACCACCCTATTAAAAAGGTTATACAATTTAAAATTTTGAATAAAATGCAATTGCCTATTTTCAATTAAGTTCCAGTCTCCATTATCTCTAAGTTAGTAATTCCTGGTCTTCTCACTTGGGACCTGCCTAGTTCCTGGCCTGGGCGCTAGACCACCTCCCTGGCACTGTCATTAGATCAGAAACTCTGTGAGGTCAGGCCCATTTCCCTTGGGTCACTGCTGGAACCCCGGTGCCTGGCGCACGGCCTGCCTCTCTTAGGGAACCAGAAACACTCTTCAGTGAATGAATGAGTGGACACAATCCAGCACCAGCCCCTTAGGACAAACTGAATCTGGTTGGATTATTTCTGAAGTGCTGGAAGGAGACAGAATTTAAGCAGTAAATGTGGATCAAAGCAGGGGAAGGGAGCCAACACCAGAGGAGTATCAAATGTACTTTGTTTTGGTTTTCCCCCGAGGGATTTTTATGAGGCGAAAAATAAGAGATAAAAGGAAAGTTCGGGCCGGGGGATCAGGAATTTCTCCGAAATTCAGGTTGTGAACAGGGTCAAGAACAAAGCAAGGGTCCCAGATATCCTTTGTGCTGCTGCTGTCGGTCATGTGACATACGGGCACGTCCCCCAGCTTAAAGATTAGACTTGGTCCCCAATGAAACTTTCTTGAAACCAGACTCTTTGTGGGATGAGCTTAAAAATTTCAAAATAATTTGATAACAAAAATCTTTATAGGGAATTATACTGTGGTTAGAGGAACCTTAGCTCAGGGCCTCATTCCCCAAAACATAGTTTTAAATTTTTCCTAGTAACTTACATGGGGGATTAGTAAGGTTTTGTGGAAGGGGAAAAAAGGGTGAGTAAAACAAATGTTAAGCAGATTTCTTTCTTGTAGCAATTCTCAGAGCCTTTAATATATTAATGGACATTATGAGTCTCCAAAAGAATGTGTGTGTGTGTCCCTGTGTCCGTGTGTGTGTGTGTATGTGTGTGTGTCCCTGTGTCCGTGTGTGTGTATGTGTGTGTGTCCCTGTGTCCGTGTGTGTGTGTATATGTGTGTGTCCCTGTGTCCGTGTGTGTGTGTGTGTATGTGTGTGTGTGTCCCTGTGTCCGTGTGTGTGTGTGCATGTGTGTGTGTGTCCGTGTGTGTAGCATTTCGTAAGACAGGAATTCTGCAGAGTGCTTTTTGGAAAAAACTGACTTAGTCAGCAACCCCACCTTCCTCGTGAGCACACTTGTGCTAGAAGAAATTCCCCATGAATGTCAACACTCTTCAGAGATCTTCGTTTACTTTTTGTGTGGTGTGGCAAAAGCCCAAATGAAAGCTTAAATACCTGAAATATATATTGTTCAGTAAGAAAGAAATAGGTGCTTCTCCTAAATTTTGCTGTTCTGTCTATTGCAGCCAGAACTGGTATTATTCCTTTTCTATATATAAACTAGCCCTTTAGTGACCATTGCAAACAGAAAAATGTGACAAAACTGCTTTGGGAAAGAACACAAAGTTAGAAACACAATTTACAAAAATGTAACTTTAAAAAATACTTTAAAAATAAAATTTAACCACAAAAACTGAGATATAATGTGGTTTCATCATATATCTGAAAAGTAGACTAACTCATTTTCATAATTCCTAAGAGTACCATTTTATAATTTGCCTGAGGATTTGATTTTATGTTCTAGTGGCCCCAAAGGTGGCAATATCTGCTTATAAAAGCCTTTCCTGGAATGTGCCGGCTGCTGACTTCTTTCCAGACACTTTCTCATGAAAACAAGATTGCACCCCACGTTGGCAGTGTCACTTAATCTCTTGTGCTTCCCAGAGGCTTTAAGGACCAGAACTTACCTTTTCCTTCTCTTCGCAATACCAATTTTTTTCTTAGCCAACGACTATAAAACATGCTCTGAAAGAAAACTAAAAATTTTTAGAATTTTTCCTTCTTAAAAAGTCAAGACGGTAGATTATCAATGTATTTATACTTCATTTCACCCCAAATATTTTCTCACAAGTTTCCTGCACCTCTCTTTAACTTCCTTTTAACAGAAAATTTGTGAATAATATGAGATAAACACTAATAGTGGAACGGGCCTTGTCACGTGTCTTTTAAGAAGTGTCCGGGTAGCACAGTGGATTAAGTGTCCGGGGTGTCCGGGTAGCACAGTGTGTCCGGGTAGCACAGGGTGTCCGGGTAGCACAGTGGATTAAGTGTCCGACTCTTCTTTTCGGCTCAGGGCCCTGATCTCAGGGTCGTGAGATCGAACCCTGCATCCGGTTCTATGCTTCACACCATGTCTGCTTAAGAGTCTCTCTCCTTCTCCCTCTGCCCCTTCCTGCCCCCCACCCTCGTTAGCATGAGCTCACTTGCTCGCTCTCTCTCTCAAATAAATAAATAAATCTTAAAAAAAAAAAAAAAAAAAAAAAAGGNAAAAAAAAGAAGTGTCTGCTACCACACTTTGAAACAAACTTTTGGTTCTTATTGATAAAATATTCACGGATTTTCAAAAAATAAATGACTACACTAGGCCCAAATTGGAAATACAAGTTAATCATTGAAACAGCTTCTTCCTGACCATCATCTACTTCTGTACTCTGACAGGTGCTTCTCCTCTCTGTGGCAGGAAGGAGTTCAGCAACGAGGGCTGAGACGGTCCTAAAGCCTAGCTGGAGGCCACATTGAGGAAGAAAAGACATGGGCCTACAAGATGAAAATGCCCACACTGTCCAGCAGATTGCTTTCTGCAGGGCTATCCTTGCAAAGTGGCTCAAGAAAGTGAGGAGTACTGAGCTCTGAGAGCTGCCCTTGATCTTGAGGGACTCGACCCTAGAAGAACTGCCCAAAGAGACCATTTTTTATAAGTCTGAATGGTGGCTGGATTACAGAGCTGTTGTAGCTCAGAGATGGAGTGTGCTGGTTATAACTCCTGTGCTTGCCTTCAAGATTCATTCTCCATCCTTCCCTGCCCTGCTCCGTGCCCAAGGAGACTGACCCCCTCAAATGAGAGGGTGGGAGGAGAGAGCGATGAGGACTTATGCTTGCCCTCCCTGCTTAGGAGCTGTGTCTCTGTTGGGAGCTGTGAATTCCACACCTCTGGCTCCGCTCAGGTGGCCCATCTTTCTTGTTCTAGCTCTCACCAGGCTCCAATACCAACCTTCCTCCCCTTGGCCCCTTTAGCCCTAGGGGACATAATGGCTTCCTGCTGGTGTCGGACTCAAAATCCCTTGTTTATTTCGTCACCCTGCCCGCAACTCTCGAGATAGCCGCTGGGTTCCAGTCTCTTCATCGAACTGTCTGGGATGAATTCTGTTTCCTGTGGGAAGACTGACTGATAAACCGACGGCCACTCATTTGCAAAATGAAGCTGTTAAAAGAGATCTTGAGTTAATAAAACATATTTTCTTCACCACTTCAGAGTATTGCTTAGGAATATGGGTTTCGAAGTCATGCGGATCCGTTCTTATTAATTGTGTGATTCTGTGTATGCGTCACCTTTCTAAATACCAGTTTTCTTATCCAGATAATGGAGCTAAAAACAGTATTTAACACATCAGGTTGTCGTTAGGATTAAATGACATAATGTTTGCAAAACGCTTAGCACAGTGCTTAAAACATCAAAGACTGTCAATAAGTTGGAGCTCTTCTTTTTATTGTTATTATTTATCTTTATTTCCATTTTCAAACTAAGAATGCTTCTTTATCTCTCTATTAATTGTGTTTCTTATTTATGAAATGAAAAGCCAAACACATTACAGAACATTATTATTATTATTTTACCAATTCGGACATTGGATGCTCGAGGGATTTGAACCGGTAGATTAAGGACCAACAGCAGAGAAAGAATGGAGTTCGAAGCCTAGCCCTTGGTTACTTATAGGAAGTAGCATTGCTCCTACCAAGTCCCCCAAAACAGATACCTAGCTTTTCACTCTTTTCATACCAGGCTACCACGCATTCCCCCGATCCTGGGTGAGCAATATAACACATTATCTTGTCCCTTAGTGCAAAACAGAATTCCTCTGGTGTTGGTTTAACTGGGAATGACCCCAAACTCAAAATAATAGTAGTCTAAGCAAGATGAACGTTTATTCTTCTTTCACATAAAATCTGAGTGGGCAGTCCTGAGTTGGTAGGGGACTCCATGGTGTTAAGGACTCGGGCTTCTTGCTCTGCTGCGCACGGGCCCTTGTCCCTTCTTTCAAGATGGAGCTCCAGCCATTACAACCATATTCCAAGCAGCAGGATGGAGGGAAAGGGGAAAGATAAAGGACTTTGTGAAATAATAGAAAATATATATATTGGTCTCTGCTTCCCAGTTCCTAAGATGGAGCTCCTAGAACTCTTCTAATTTCCTAAATGAAAAGAGCCCTAGGAGCATCTTTTGTTCTAATATTTGGTCTTTGACGCTGGTTCTGGACACACAGCTCCTCAATTGCTTGAAATTTCCTGGGTGTGTCTTTTGTTCTAATGAAGCAACTCTTGGTGGTCTCCTGAATAGCTTTCGGGATGGGAGCTGGTCACCAGAAAGATCAAGCCATAATTAGAAGCTTGGAATTTTTAATCCTACCCCCTATTCCCTGGGAAGTTTCGGAAAGGGGATAGAGATTGAGTTACTAATTGATCATATCTGCATGATGAAGCCTTCATAAAAATCCCCAGAGTAGAGGGGATCCAGAGAGTTTCTGGGTTGGTAAACACATCCACGTGAGGAGGGTGATGCACTCCAACTACAAGGGACCGCACTCAGGAGCCTTCCGGACCTCTCCCATGTATCGCCTTATCTGACTGTTCTTCTGTATTCTTTATCATATTCTTAATTACATAATAAACTGATGAATATGTGTTTCCCTGAGTTCTGTAAGCCATTCTAGTAAATTATCAAACCCATAAAGAGGGTTGTGAGAACCCCAGTATAGTCAGTCAGTCCGAAATACAGGGAACAACATAGGACTTGTGATTGGCTTCTGAAGTGAGAGGCTGGGGGCAATTTTGTGGAACTTAGCCCTTAACCTGTGGAATCTGACACTCACTCCAGGTGGTGTGAAATCAAAAGGAAACCAGAAAGCTGTACTGTATCTTTTTGCCCCATCTCAAACTCTACTCAGATCACAATTTCCAAACCTGAGCAATCAGCAGACTTTGACTGTTGAGATTTCCCATCAGGAAAATTTTTTAGTAAATGTGCAAATAAGATCAGAATTGCAGTACAAGAGTATTAATCTGGTAATGTGTTAAGTGGTCAGGAAAGAGAGAGAAGGGCGTTGACACCAGTGAGCAGATACCACAGTGCTAATGACAAATACAACGGGAAGGGAAGCCGGTGACAGGCAGAGATCTACTCCAAAGGGCTGAGAAGTAGATTGTTTTCAGGGGACACAGTGGGAAGGGGTTTAAAGTAGGAATCTACCAATTCGTCTTTTCAGATAATTATCTTTCCATTTTGTCTTTGTACATACTTGTTCCTCTGCCACTCCATAGGATTCTGGCAATGCTGCCAAGTTGCAGGACTCTGCCTTCTGAACAGATGAACAGAGACATGAGTGTGTGTTAGTGGTAGAAGCAGCCAAGCATAGAGCCTTAGGCCCAGACAATCATAGTACTTCATTCTCTTAGGCACAGTGATCGGTTTGGGGATGGGCAACCTCTGCCCCAGTCTGGGCCAACTAGAGCCCTTGTCCGAGGCTTTTCAATTTGGAGTTGGAGAAGGGGTGTTACTTTTTGGAAGTATGAAAATGAGGACTGCCAGAAGTCTTTTTTCTTTTCTTTTTCTTTTTCTTTTTACTACATGGGGAGCACCTATCTGCAGTGGGAAAGAATGAAGACAACATAGATAAGTGGACGAAGGGTGCATAGGGCAGCCAGTTGATTTCCTGAGTCCAGTCAAACCAGAAGTGAGATCACTTTCCGGACTTTCCAGCTACGGAATCCAATAAATCTCCTCTTATGCATAAGCTAGTTTGAGTTGGGTTTCTGCCACTTGTAATCAAAACAAGTCTTAACTAAAAAAGAAAAAAAAAGAAAAATATATGTTTTTCCTGTTAGAAATAGACTTAATAAACACTTATGAGTCCACAGCAAATTCAATG
The DNA here is from genome assembly GCF_002007445.2 of Ailuropoda melanoleuca. NCBI lineage: Eukaryota > Metazoa > Chordata > Mammalia > Carnivora > Ursidae > Ailuropoda > Ailuropoda melanoleuca. The sequence goes on from NC_048227.1 coordinate 57,916,016, forward strand.
AAATGAATGCTTAAGCACATTGGCATCTAAGACATATTTATTAGCAAACTATGGACAAATCAAAGGTGTTAGGAGAATGTCCAAGGAACCAGTTTTGGTCACGTTTGTTGTTTTGACACTGGTAGTTTTTGCTTTTGAAATTGTAAGAGGAAGAAAAACAGATGCATCGGTCAAGAGAGAAGGAATTGACTGAGAGGCAGTAAAAGGAGGTATGGGAACACAGTGATGGAAAAGGGAACGTGGAGAGATGGCACAGTGTAGTTCCGGTCGTAGTCTGGGAGTGAGGGGGCACGGGTCACAGTTCTGGCTTTGCCACTACGGCTCCATCTACTTGGGTAAACCACTTGACTAGTTGCAATTTCTACACCTGAGAAATAAAGAAGCTTGGAATAAAGGGTGATGAGGGCCCCCTTGGTTTTAACCAAGGTTAACCAAGCCCCTATTTCTGCCAGAAAAATGAAGGAAGCAGGGGAATAGGGTGCTTCACTATTGAATTCACAGCTGTCAAGGGAGTGACCTCAGGTTTCCCAAGAGGTCCAGCTTGGGTGTCAGCTGCTCTAACCGACCTACAACAGCCTCAGATCATCCCATGGGCCATTGAGGCTCTGGCTTGTCCCTGGAGGGGTCAAAACATGGTCAACAATTATTGAGCTCGGGATGGAAGTAGATCCTTAGGCAGGGAGGGCAGAACCAACCTAATCTCCCTCTTTCTCCCCACGCTCTTCCTACCCACTGAGGAATCCTGCCCCACACTCGATCCTATCCAGATGAGCATACCTGGAATCCATCCAAGCTAGCAAGTGCAGCCTGCTTGGCGGAGACCTGAGCAAACCAGTTTCACACAGGAAAATTCAATAGCCTGCTATTATCACAGCCAGGGAGGCAGCGGGGGAGCAGTCCCTTCGATCACGGTGGTTTGAGGGAGGAGGAGAAGTGAGACTGGGAAGAAGAGGTAAATAAACAAGCAGGGAAAGGAAGCATTATAAAAGGTGCTCCTGCCCAAAAATGGGGGCTGAAGGGTGCTCTGTGAGTACAAAGGAGTTTTCTTCTAGTTCTTTTAAACTGTTTTCCCCATCTCCACCAAAATGGTCAGCAAGAAGTTTCTCAGTTCTTAGAGTTCTGAAACGACTTGGTACGTAGTAGGCACTTAATAAATATTTGCTGAGTAAAAAAAAATCAATGAATGGTTGGACAAATCTGTTGGTCACCATGTTTACTCTCTGGAATATGCTCCATGGAACAGAAGACGTGATAAGATAAGGGACCCTTGCAGGCTCAGCTGAGGCTGATAGTCCTCACTGCGGACATCCAGGCAGAGTCATAATGGGTCACATCACACAGAGGGCGTTTCCTTCAGTCAACGAGCAATTGTTAAATAGCATGCCCCTTTGGGCCCAGGACCATGTAGATGCTAGTCCTGGACTTCTCCCAACTGAAGGGACAGTGTTAGCCCATATAGAACAATGATATGAACTATATAAATCTTACGTAGGGAAAACTATATAATTGCAATTACACTTCAAAGAAAAGAGAGATGAATGGGGCTAAACAGTCCAGAAAAGCTCCATTGAAGTGGGATTTGACCTTGGTGCAGAGAACAGGCGAATGCTCATTCACTTGGGAGGAACTTGGGTTAACATTCTGAACTCTGATCCCACCTGAGTCATCACAGTGCTATTTTCCAGATGCATGGCCAAGCCCCCTTCCAATTTGCCTTCCACAGTCTGCATGGCAGGCGAGATTTCCATCACCATTAGAGCAGAGGGGGGCCTCACAAAGAGCAGCGCAATTTGAGTGCTGATGAGGCCAACAGGTTTGATTCTGAAGGTTATTATTGCTGCCAGGCTGTAACCTAGACATATAAATGTGCTGCTTCAAATGCTCCATCAGGAGAATCGGCTGGGGAGCACTAATCCTAAGTGAAACCATCTTGATTACAAAGGAAGAAACGACAACACCGTATCGTTTAACTGCTGAACTTTACAATGAAACACAAAGCGGCATTAAAGTTCTCTGCCTGTAATGCCATGGTTTAAGCAGTTAATCTTATTTTAGCTGAATGGCATGTTCATTACAGCAAATAAGTAGGTAATATGTGGGATTACTGAAAGGAAAGATAAATTAAGCCAGTTATGGGCATCATGTTGATTTTTTTTTTTAACTGTCTGGTTTAACTTGGTATTTTTCAACAGTCAGATCTAATATATACTCATCCAGCAGAGATTAAGTAGATGGGACTCATGCCCAGAAAAGGTATTATATACAACTTAAGATGCTAGTTTTAAGGGCAGCAATCCATGATACTCAGCACTGCCTCCAGCCTGGAATCTTCAGGGCTTAAACTGGAGGGTTCCTGAATGGTAAAATGGCACTTCTCTCTTTCCATTAACTATGTTTTTACCATTTATGCTTCTCATGGGCAGCTGAAGGACTTTTCTTCAAGGTCTCAAATATCCTTCTGGGTAGAACTGCTCCAGACACCTTCCAACATAATGTGTAGTGCAGGATGTATTTCAGCTCATTTACATGGGCTTTCCTCAAGCAATATTACTCCTCCTCCAAACACCATTCATTGAACTAGGGGTACGAGAGGGAAGGGAGATATATAGCCCCGGAACTGGAGATTACAATCGAGTCAGGAGAGGAGGGATAATAATTGCAAACATAAGGAACCTAGGAAACAACGTGAGAGGGTGTATAATCAAGCGCCAGTTGCACATTGCAGTCCATGAGGGAAAACACGAGAACCTACTGAGCAATACGAAGTCCTGGAGATTGGTGCAGGCTCTTCGCGTACTTATTCTCACTTCATTTGCACAATAACCTTGTGAGGCCAGTATTACCACCTCCCATTTTCACAGCCCTCCCAAAGTGAAGCCTCAGAGAAATAAACTGCTTGCCCAACTAAGGGGAAAAGCAGGAGTTTAAGCCCAGGTCTGATTGATTCTAAAGCCCTTGCTTTCTCTTTTAGGGCAAGCTACTTCCTTAAGAAATACGAAGAGTCAAGAGCAGAAGAAAATCCTACACGATGTAATGAAAGGAATGGAATTGGATCAGAGTCAGAATGTATCTTCAGTCCAACTTAAAAACAACAAAGACAATCCATTCTACTTCCAGAACAGCCTAAAGAAATAACCTTTTCAGCTAATGCAATGACCTTAAAACATTTTGACTCCAAAAATAATCCCCTCTTGACTTTTATGCCATTGTTCTCTTTTCATTCTACTCATTCTTTCATACATACAAATGAATATAGAGAGAGAATATAGAGACATCCCGCAGAATATTATTGTTGTATACAGTCATTATTACTTAAATTTATCCATATATTTTACCGTTTACACCAATCTTTTCTCCCAATGCCTCTGAGTTTTTATCTAGGTTCACTTTACTTCTGCCCGAAGAACAGTTTTTAGTATTTCCTTTAATATGTAGGTCTGCTTGTGAGAACTTTGTCTTTATGTCCAGAGATGCCATTATTTCCCCTTCTAGTTTTGAAGAACATTTTTGGCTGGGCATGTAACTCTAAATTGTCAGTTACTTTCTTTTAGCACTTTGAAAATATTCTATTTGTCTTTCTGGCTTTCATTATTTTTCTTGAGAAACAAGCAATAAGTTTAATTGTTGCTCTTTTAAAGGTAACATTTATTTTCTCCAGCTGTTTTATAAGATTTTCTCCTTGGTTTTCATCTGCTATGAATGTGACTAGGTTTTCTGGCTTGTTTTAAATTCTGCTTAGGCTTCTTAATTTGTGACATTTTTCACCAGTTTTGAAAATTCTCAGCTATTATATTTTCAAAAATTGCCTCCATCTCATTTTCTTTCTCCTTTGCTTCAGGGACTCTAACTACATGTATATTAAATCTTCTTAATGCATCCTCTGTACCTCTTATCCACTCCCTACCCAATCTGTATTTCCAAACTTTTTTCTTTCCATGTTTCCTTCTGGAGCTATTCTTCTAACATATTTTGAATTAACTCTTTAATTATGTCTTATTTGCCATAAAACCCTTCCACTAAGTTAATTTCAGCTACCGTATTTTTTTTATTTGGGATTTAGTTCCTTTTTATGGTTTTCATAAAATCTTGTCAATCTTGTTTTTTGTTTTACCTTTTTACCTTTTGTTTTGTTTTTGAAAACAAAACTATTTTATTAAAAAAAAAAAAAAAGTAGGCTCTGAGAACAGGTTAGTCCATTCAGGCCCTCAGTGTCCCGGTGGTAATTTTGTTCTTCTCAGTGATGTGGACAATGACTCCCATGCCTGAACGGTACATCCTGATCCACAGCATTCAGCATGGTTTGCGAGATGGTTTCAAACTTCTGTTCTGGATCTACGTCAGGCCCCCAGAGGGACTCACACACCCCATATATTGTTTGGAGCAGGTGCTACTGACCACAAAGTTGTCCGTCACCATGGGGCAGCAGATAAGGTCTAGAGAGCAAATGAGGGACTTAAGGGTCTTCAGGTCCAACCCAGTGATGACTGGCTCTGTGTAGTAGGGGCCAAACCATTTTTCATACAAGACGTTGGCCACCATGCTCATGAGGGTATGAGGCTTGACCTGCCAACCTTCCTTCAGCTCATAGAGGTTCAGCTAGAACTTGAGGTGCTGAGCAACAGTCTGGAAATCAGTGGTGAGCCCAGCCAGGCCTATGTACAGCCAATTGCCCACAGGAAAGATCTTCTGGAAGTCCATGGTCACCATCTGAGATTGGATGCCAAAGCACCTTTTGGCAGCAATGGCCACACAGTTCTTCCCATTCATGGCCATGATGGCCCCTCCATTAGAGGACATAATAGACCTGATTGCAGTGTACTGGGACCTCCATTTGCCACAATTCCAGTCAACTGGCTAAGGCCCTCACTGCCTGTTTTCCTTCTTTGAAGTATTAAACAAACTGCTGAGCAATTTGCTGTCCCGTAAAAACTTAGAGTTGACAACAAAGAAGCAATCAATGAGTTCTAGTCCCACTTAGGATATAGAAAGCCTTAAGCACTGCTCCTACAAACTGTTTTGCTTTGGGCAGAGTACAGGAGGAAGAGTAGCAGTCAAAAAAGTAAGAGGGAAAAAATTGAAATGTTAACAAAAGCTTAAAGACCAAGTGTGGGCTAGTATGACTACTTAGAATCTCTGCGGGCCATGGATACAAGGACTCTGCCCCATTTGCCAGCACTTTTCCATAGGCCTCCCTGGGTGTTTGTAAGAAAGACTGGGGGCAGATCAGAAGAACTGAAAGAGCCTCCCTCTGGTGAGATGAGCAGATGACAACCAGCTACCACTGGGAGAGAGGCATGAAACCCATGTCCATTTTCCATACAAAGGAAAATCCATCTGCCATAGAAGAGCGGTACAAACCCTTCCTGTCCCCTGGTCCCAAGAAAAGGTTAGTGTGGTGGAGGAGGAGTTGAAGCAAAAGCCATCAGATGCTGCAGGAAGGCAGGAAACCCAACTGTCCCCAGAATCCTTAAAAGCAGAGGTCTGCTGCCAGTGAGAGAGGGACAGAAAACTCACTCCCATTTAAGACCTCACTCCATTACAATGCAGAGTCTAACTGCCATGGGGAGAGGGAGGCCCGCCCTAAAACTCAAGAGCCCAGGACCTGCATGAGACTGCCTGCCCCAACCATAAGCCTTGCACAAAGAAACCAGCCACAGAACTCTATAGCTGAGGGAGGAATAGGACCATGGAAAGAGATCCCATTTGTTGCACAGGTATGCACAGTCTGCTGAAAGCTGAAGGTGAAGCAGGAACACTGAGAAAAACTCTCTGGCATTCCAGGCGACTCACCAAACACAGATTAGGAGCAGTCCACCACTGCAGGAATGTGAAACCTATGATATACTGAAGGTAATGACATTAACAATAAAACCCAAACACGGATCAACAACTACTGGTAGGAGATATTCAGTTCACTCCCTACTAACAATCTGATAGAAAGGTTTGTCCATTTGCAGGTATGAATATTACTTATCTCAGTTTCTTTTTTTTAATTTTTAAGATTTTATTTATTTGTCAAAGAGAGAGAGAGGACACAAACAGGGGCAAGGAGCCCAATGTGGGACTCGATCCCAAGACCCTGGGATCATGACCTGAGCCAAAGGCAGATGCTTAACTGACTGAGCCACCCAGGCATCCCTTTATCTCAGTTTCTACTGTTCTTTTCCATGCAATGTACAGCATTTAACCAAAAATTATAAGACAAATTAAAAATCAAGAAGAAAATGACAATAATATTGTCAAGAGATAAATTAGTCAACAGAACTAGATCGAGAGATGGCCCAGATATTGATACTCTCCAGTAGGAACTTCAAAATAACTCTGATTAAAATATTAAAGGATATGGGCACATGGGTGGCTCAGTCAGTTAAGCAGCCAGCTCTTGGTTTCAAGCTCAGGTCATGATCTCAGGGTCCTGGGATCGAGCCCTACGTCAGGCTCCATACTCAGTGGGGAGACTGCTTGAGGATTTGCTCCCTCCCTCTGCCCCTCCCCTCAACTTGTGCTTACGCTCTTGCTCTCAAATAAATAAATCTTTAAAAAAAATAAAATACTGGGGCGCTGGATGGTTCAGTCAGTTGAGCAACTGCCTGTTAACTTCAGCTTAGGTCATGATCTCCGAGTTTTGAAAATGAGCCCCATACTGGGCTTCATGCTTAGCAGGGAGTCTGCTTGAGATTCTTTCCCTCTCCCTCTGCCCCTCCCCCCTGTTCACGCTCGCTTTCTCTCTCAAATAAATAAATAAAATCTTTAAAAAAAAAAAGTAATGATCTAAAGTGAAACACAAAGAGAAAGTCAGAGTGAATATAACAAGAGTGCATCCAATAGAGCTGTGGGACAATATCATATCACCTAACAAATCGAATTGGAATCCCAGAAGGAGATGAGAGAGAGAAGAGGGCAGAAGTATATTTGATAGTAGAATGGCTGAGAATTTTCCAAAGTTAATGAAAAACAACAAAAAGATCCAAGAGGCTCAGATAATCCCAAGGAGAATACAAAGAAAAATACACCTAGACACATCATAATAAAACTGTAGAAAATCAAAAATTAAGAGGAAATCTTGAAGGTAGCCACAGAACAACAAAAACATTACATGTAGAAGAACAAATATAAGAATTATAACAGAACTCTCATCAGAAACTCTGAAGTCCTGAAGACAAAGGAGTGATTTCTTTAAAGTATTAGAGAACTTAGATTTCACCACAATACTATCAGGTCACTTGAATTTTTGGTGTTGGTGAGGCTAATCGGGGCAAAGAAAACTGGTGGCACTATGGGAACGAGAGTAAATGATAGGGCTTAGATCCAAGGAGCTGGGTGGCCTTGAGAGCCAGAAGTGATATGGATATGCCTCATGAAATCAGACCATCAATAAGCAAGGATCCCACCCCCAAAAACAGTTTTCCAGAGGCTGGCCAGGTCAGAGATTACATTCTCTAAATCACTTCCAGCGGGTTTGGTTACAAGCAAAATTTCTGTACCCATCCAAGCACCTATCCCTGGTGTTTCAAAGATACAGAATGAGTGGTGCAGATTTGGTGACAATAGCCAAACTACAATGGATAGTTCCTACGAGTCCATCTATCGTGGTATTAGGAGACAGGGAAAAAAGTGAACAAAGGATCTCCAGATTCAGAGGACATAAACCTAGGAAGAACCACCAAAGCAGCTAAACAACCATTTTATGCTGCTCCTGAGATGTTGGGTTGGAGCAAGAAGTCCTGCGAGGATGGTGAACAAAGTGGGCCAATCAATTTCAAGCGGTTTTAGCCCTTTCATAATGTCCATCATTTTCCAAAAGCCCCCCCCCACCCAATAAATATACAATCTAATACTACCCACTGAATTTGCCATGCACATACAGCTTCAAGACAAGGGACCCCCAGTTATCCTTTCCCATAAAGATTTCCATCCCTAGGTCCCTCCTATATAAACATTCAAGAGTCACAGGGTGAAGGTGTAAGGGGAGAGATTAAATCTGGAGATTCTACTTGCTCACTCACCCTCTTTTCATCCTGTGCTAGCTGTTTGCCCACACCACAGTAATTAATTCTCCAAACCCATAGGAGAAAAGCAATGAGGGAGAGTATATGTACAAGTGTGGGGGGTGGGGTGGGAAATGTTGGATTTTGACTGTTAAGAGTTCCTGGGTTGTACAAAAAAACATTGCCTTACCTGGTGAAGAACAGCCAAGATATAAAGAGGATTTGGATTTTAAAAAGTCAAGGTCAAGCCCTTCATATGTCAGCTCCTATTACATTACTGGCAATAGCACTTCAAATGAATGTAGAAAATGAGGTACTAATAGAAGAGAGAAAAGGGAAGACGTAACTTCCCCTCTGGAAACAGGGATAACTGCCAGGCTTTCTGTTGTGGGCGCCTGCCTCTGAAGATACACATTCCAGCGACCAGAGGCCTCCTAACTTCTTCTGATTACTCTTCTGCTGAAGTCAAAACAGGGTAAGCTAATAATTTTCAATCCTGCTATCTACATTCTAGTTGTCTACAATTATTCCAGAAATTACAGTTGTTGAATTGTTTTTCACTTCCAATGCTATTGGGCAAATCTTTTGAATACAATTCTGCCACTTTGGTAAGACACTGGAGGATTTACAACAATATCTGGCTAAAATGGCCCTATCATTCCTTTTAAGGTTTGAAATATTTTGATTGCATTTGGGTACTGGGATAGATTTTTTTTTAATGTGTCTGTTTATCACAGGAAAAAGAGATTTTAAAAATTATTATTGAAAACCTCCCTACTTTAAGAAGCATGAATCAGTATATTATCTTTTATTTATTTTTTTTTTTTAAAGATTTTATTTATTTATTTGACAGAGATAGAGACAGCCAGTGAGAGAGGGAACACAAGCAGGGGGAGTGGGAGAGGAAGAAGCAGGCTCATAGCGGAAGAGCCTGATGTGGGGCTCGATCCCATAACAACGGGACCACGCCCTGAGCCGAAGGCAGACGCTTAACCGCTGTGCCACCCAGGCGCCCCAGTATATTATCTTTTAAAAGCTCTCTTCAGTTTCAAGGGAGACAAAGAAAATTTCTGGTCATTAAGTATGTTACATATATGACTAATATTTATTATACCCAATGTAATAGTTTAAAACAATCAAACTTGGTGGCGTTTTAACTTTTATGTGCTACATGTATAATTCAGCACAGGCCAAAGCCCTTTTTATAATCAATATGATCATTTTTGGGAATTTTTACAAGATAAGCAGAGTAGAAAAACATCTGATTAGGTATTTCAAGTCTCAATTTTGGAACTATCAAACAACGGCTCAGTCATAAGTAAGGAGCTCTATAATGTTCTGCTTCCTTAGTTAAGAAGACAGGAAATAAATGATACACTTTTTAGAGGGAATCCATGCAGTGGATAGATTAGATCAAGTGATCTTTAGGGATCCATTTGGCTCTAGGATTCTATGACCAGATGACAGCTAAGGTTTCTTCTAGCTCAGAAAACAATATACTTGGAACATAATTCTTTTCTATCTGCAACTGTTAAATAGGTTGCTAGTGTAATTTTGCTTTCTTAATTCATTGCTGCTGATGTCTATTATTTATGTGATGCCAACTCTGTGGTGAGGAAAGCAACCCCCACTATATATAACGTTCTGGGAAAACATTTCGCTTTATAAGGAGTACACTGCAGTAAAAGTACAGTCCATCTGTGAAACATTAGAAAATGCTGTCCAATTAGAAGTAACATTTATCATCTGAACTCTGGTGTTATTGATTTAGAGTTCCACTTTAAGATAGCTGATGCTAGTTCTACCTCTCAAATCCAACAAAAAAATATACCAAAAGTACATTTTTACTTACAACAAAATTATTAGATGGTGCTTTTTAAAGTAGGAACTTAAAATCAATGCCTGAAAAACTGAAACGTAATGTTCAATTATATCTGAAGTTTTAAGAATGCATTTAAAAAATCAAATATGGCTTGGGACACCTGGGTGGCTCAGTCAGTTAAGTGTCCAACTCTCGATTTTTGGCTCAGGTCATGATCTCAGGGTTGTGAGATCGTGCCTTGCATTGGACTCCTTGATGAGTGTGGAGCCTGCTTAGGATTCTCTCCTTCCTTCTCTGCCCCTCCTCCCACCGCTCTCTCTCAAAAAAACAAAACAAAATAAAAAACAAATATGGTACTGCAATTTCCTTAAGTTACTTCCTTTATTTCAAAGCGTCAAAAAGCTAAAGATGATCTTATGCACACACATTTGCTATGTGTCTCAGAATTTACAACTATGCAAAGGAGTTTTCAATATAACTAAAAAATAAAGTATTTACACACTTTAGTGTAACACTTAATACTTATTTTTTAAATCTATTGCTGATGCTACTTCTAAAGAGCAATGACTCAACCAGAAAAATAGTAAAGGTTTTTTCTTTTCTAAAGTGCTTATTAGCAACCATATCCAAAAGCAATGGTTTTTAGAAATACATAACATTGAAAGGTGATCAAAGAGTCACTACTTACAGATTCAAATATGCCATTTTGTAACTCTGCATATGTAAACTGGTTTTATCTGCATTAATGAAAGATTGCTTTCAATGGCTCTCAACTATATGCTTCAAATCAAGACAGTGCTATTAGTATCAGCAGCGTGAACAGTGACAGCAGAATAAACCCCAGCACATTTTAAATGGGTCACAGTAGACTAGAAAAACTGTAACAGCTTTTGGATATGTTACATATCCATATCCATAGCCTTCTTGTTCACTCTGCATATACAGTAAACATTAAAAAAAAATTAAAAACACTTTCTTGTCTCATTACAGAGCATTTTATAGTATACAAAGGGATTAAAATTCTTGTACTATTTAACCTAACTCTTACTTCTATATAGAGCAGACTTCATACTCTCAACATACAAAACAAAGTCTATTTTCACCCAGAAAGCAAGAAGGAATTAACAAATGAAATATCTAGCACTAAAAACCTGAGGAAAAAAGCTATGCCCAATTATGAAATGAAGCTTTAAAAAAAAAAAGTTGATATAAACATTCCAAAATAGAATTTGCTTTCTGATACTGAAATATCAGGCTTCATTTCCATCATATCATGTTTATCTGTTTAAATAATTTAGAAAAAAATAAGCATCTTAACCTAACTGCTTTCTGTTATCAGACTCTAATCTTAACTCACGCCCTCAACATGAACCATCCAACAGTCTTATAGTGTGCATCCCTCAGGTCCTTCCCTATCTATTTTCTGAGCCTTAACTTTTTTTTATCCTTCCTTTCTCTCCCCTCCAAATATCTCCATATAACCCAAAAGAATCTTCATTTTAAAAAAATCACAGCTTAAATATATTGTGATAATGCTATGTTTGTTTTAAAGTAGTAATAAATTATAAATTGCCAAATAACTTAATGTAATTCACAATGCAAATCCCTAGTAGAAAAAGAATCCATCTTGCCCTGAATATAATACAGCAGTCCAGTGATTTCAAATTACTTATGAAATAAAGGCAAAAAAAAGGTGCAAAATACTATTTATAAAAGTTAAGTAAGAAACCAGTTACCATAAATCTTTTTACAAAGATAAATGTAATGTGCCTTCCTGCTTCTAAAAACTGTTAGGGAGGTTTACACTTAGTGGTTTCAAAAATGACTTGAAGGAAACTAGAGATTGAATTACATATTATTTGTAATATATGATATTAAATATATATGCTAACAATAATACTGCAATGGTGAATTTAAATTAATCTTTGGACCTGTTACTTTTGGCAAGTATATTTCTTTTTCCAAAGTCTTTGCTATAACTGATTAATTTTTAAATGTTAGTTTTCAAAAAATTTGCTACTTAAGTACTACATTAATAAGTAGATACCAGAAGTCTCAAATAGTAATAACATGCCTACAAAATAAAACGAAGATTGTTCTTGCATCTTTTGTTATTATAACAAATACACTTTAAAATAGATGACATTAGTAGGCCTAGAAATTGAAAATACCCAAACCTTTAAAAAAAGGGATGGAAGAGGAAGGAAAAATGGAAAATTCTTATTTAAAAATAAATCTGAAGTCTTTGCATTTCTTAGGGACTTGACTTGTCAAATCAGTTTATCTTCTTTTGGACCAAGCTGTATCTTCCGCCATTCATTCCATTCACATGGAATATGATGTTAATTATCTGTTTTGTAGATTTCAGTTTGAATTTTCTTGAATGTTTGCAAAGCTGGTACTGGACTTGAGACGTTTGGCTAGATAAATCAAAAGTATTATATTTTAACTTAAATTCTCTAAACATAACTATTCATTATTTTTATATAAATTATAGTATTCATCTATTAACTCTATGTTTGAATCAGAACAGATTCAATCTTCTAAGAATTAAAACCTAAGCCTATTTTCTTCTACCAATCTCAAAAAACAACTTTGCTTGAAGCCACACATGACTTTGTTAGAAGCAGTACCAAATAAAACAGACATAATTTATATCATCTTGAACATCATAATCTCAAATATGTAATGTAGGTAAGAATACTCTACTTAAAAAATGGAAGTGCTATAAGGTACAATAATAAAATGATATATTTAAAAGTCTAAGTTAGAAATCCAAATCTAGATTTCTCTTAAAATAATTCTGTAAAGTCAAAAAACTGTCCAAAAAAAGTTGAAAAAAATTTAAATGGCTTACAAAGAAAAGTGAGTTGTATTACACACACATGCACAGACACAAACACAAATACATATGGCTGTTAATAAAATATGTACAATCAATTTTGATTATGATGCTAATGGCACTGAATCATCAGGGTTAATAAAGAAAATCATGCTATTTCACTTGGTAATGTTTGTGCTTATAGTTAAACATGAATATTTCTCATGTTCCAGAGTTGAAAAACTGTGCCATAGTAAAAGTATCTTACACTGGATACTAGAAATCTCTCTACTTCAGAGGTTTTCAACATGACAGTAGAGGTTGTGATTTAGAAGGTCTGCAGTGGGTCCCAGGCATCTGCTTTTTTGTTTTGCTTTAAAGCTCTGCAGATAATTCTGATATGTGCTCAAAGATGAAAACCAGTGTTCTAGTTTCTATCAGAGTCTCTGCTGGTTTTCACTCTAAGTGCAAGATGACAACATGACTTTCCGGACCAGTGTATTGCTTCAGGCTAAACTAAAGGGCAACTTAACCTAAAAAACAGCCTAAGCTAGAAGTCTACTCTTAAGCCTTCTGTGGATTTGGAAGGCAAACTAAATCAAGAGGGGTTTTTTATTATTATTATGCTGTTTAAAACTACACAATCTAGTTTCTTACTAATTACCAAATTTATTAAACTAACCAGGTGGCAATACCAACAGGTACATATACCTACAACTTCCTTGTTTCCTTATTCTCTGATAAATCCCTACATCTTTCAAAATTCTACCCCAGAGGACACTAAAAAAATAAAAAAAAAAAAAAATACAATTCTACCCAAGAGATCATCACCTAATGATGAATTCCAAAATCCCTAATGCACAGTTAGTCTTATTCTCTGTGGTCCAACCACACTGTATGCCTCTACATTTGTTGTAATAACTGGATTATTGTCAGTGTGTTCTTTGAGGGCATATATTGTGCCTTGCTCCTTTTTTTAATCCCTAATTCCTATCACAGGACTTAGCAAATGGGGACATATAAAATTGTAAATAACAATATCCATGACATAACAGCACAAGAACTGTTTGCTTACACTAGCATTTTCTTAAATTCATAAATCAATTCATAAACAATGCTTCCAGGAAACATTAATAGATATTATGCAAAAGTGCTATTGTTGGGGCGCCTGGGTGGCTCAGTCATTAAACATCTGCCTTCGGCTCAGGTCATGATCCCAGGGTCCTGAGGTGGAGCCCCACATAGGCCTTCTTGCTCAGCGGGGAACCTGCTTCTCCCTCTCCCACTCCCCCACTTGTGTTCCCTCTCTCGCTGTCTCTCTCTTTGTCAAATAAATAAAGCAAATCTTTTAAAAAAAAATTCTGTTGTCAAGTTTGGGAATGTAATCTTAGAGTTTTTAATTTATATTCAGGTACATTATAAAGATCATAAAAAGGAATTTCACAGGACTAGTATTTTAAGGAACACACTCTAGGAAATGCTACCATTAAATATACTGTTCTTTTATTCAATGAGTTTGAGCACCTACTATAGGCCTGGTACTTTCTAGATGCTGGTGATACAGTGACAAACAAAACAAACAAAATCCTTATTCTGATGGAGCTTACAGTTATGTCAACTATAAGAGATAACCAAATAAGGTAGAAAATAAATGAACAAACAAATAAGGACAAACAAATAAGGTAGAAAATAATGAAAAAGTTAACTTAAAAAGTGATTAAGTGGCACTAAAGAAAGATGACAGATATAGGAGAATTAAAAGAAGGATGTATTCTTAGGATGGGGGTCATACAAGGTAACTTCGAGTAAGTAATCTTTGACCTAAGACCTGGATGTCAGGGATCCAGTCAAGGAAAGTAGGGAGAGCCACTACAAGAGCTTTGGGAAGGGGGCAGTATGAGTCTGGTGTTTGAAAGGAGCAGAAAGAAGGCCAGGCTGCCTACATACAGCATCATGAGCAAAGAAAGGAGTGGGTACAGAGTAGAAAGGTAGATGGGGGGCCAGGTCACACATAACTTAGAAAAAAGTTTCAATTTTATTCTAGATGCAATAGGAACACATGAAGGGTTTTAAGTGGGAGAAAAGCACAGAAAGATTTGTGTTTAAAAAATTACTCTAGACACTATATAGAGAATGTATTATAGTGGGTCAAAAAAATGGAAGCAGGGATATCAGTTAAGGGACTCCTGCATGGGCAGATAAGAGATGGGATGACTTGGGGCACGGTATTATCAGTGGAGGTAGAGAAAAGATAATTTAAGATACACTTTTGGAAGTAGGGCTGTCAGTACTTGCTGATGGAGTGAAAAGGGGTGGGGAAGAGAATATGGGAATGGGGAAATAAAAAAGAAAAGAATTAAGAAATTAAAGATAACAAGGTTTGTGGCTTGTACAAACAGATGAATGGTAGTGTTTTAGAAAACAAACATACAAAAACCCTGATCAGAAGCAGTAAATATCTTCCACAGAGTTAAATTTACAAGATAAATAAGATGCTAAACTTTAAAAGTACACCAAGTCCTGAAAAATAAAGTTTCTCAATAGTGAGGTCCCTGCAATACTTTGTTATTATTTTAAATAAGTGCTTTTAGGACTGAGCTATTACCTATTTTACAGAATGCTAGCAATCTTTGGAAAGCTTTACTAAATACCCTCATAATAAAGACTCTCCCCTCTATTAGCTAGCTTTTCAAGGTGACAAAACATTATAAATTCAGTTAAAACTGATCTGCAAGTAACCTTTTTTTTAGTTAGATATATTAGAAGTGAAGTTAAATAAACTATCAAGAAGACAGGCTAGAAACAAATTTTTAAGGGGGGGGGGCGCCTGGGTGGCTCAGTCAGTTAAGCGTCCAACTCTTGATTTTGGCTCAGGTCATGATCTCAGGGTTGTGGGATCGAGCCCCACGTCAGACTCCATGCTCAGTGCAGAGTCTCCTTGAGATTCTCTCTCCCTCTCCCTCTGCCCCTCCCCCTCTTCCTCCCCCTGCTTGTGCTCTCTCTCTGTCTCTCAAATAGGTAAAATCTTAAAAAAAAAAAGAAAGAAAGAAAGAAAGAAAGAAAGAAAGAAAGAAAGAAAGAAAGGAAGAAAGAAAGAAAGAAAAATTAATTTATAAGGGAAAGAATTTTTATTTCATAGGTTCCTAGACCAGGAATAATATTTAAGAGAAAAAAAGCCTACCATTTTTCTACAAAAGACATTCTCTATTTTATTTTATTTTTTTTTAATTTTTTTTTTAAAGATTTTATTTATTTATTTGACAGAGACAGAGACAGCCAGCGAGAGAGGGAACACAAGCAAGGAGAGTGGGAGAGGAAGAAGCAGGCTCATAGCGGAGGAGCCCGATGTGGGGCTCGATCCCACAACGCCGGGATCACGCCCTGAGCCGAAGGCAGACGCTTAACCGCTGTGCCACCCAGGCGCCCCTCTATTTTAAAAACTAAAATTACTCAGGGATAAGCCCATATCTTCATTCTGATAATAAATAAGAAACCATGACACCTGGAAGCCACTCTTCTTCAGCTAGATGGGATTTTCTAGTTAGTGCTTTTTCTGCTCTGCCCTATTTGATGGGGAATACGTGTTGAGCACATGCTGTATGTCAAGTAATGATCTTGCAACTATGATTCCAATTTGTTCAGAACTCGTCTGTGTGTTCACCACAGTTTCTCCCTGCCTTTTTAGATGGCTTTCTAGGTGGCTCTGTCATGGCTTCAAAGGGCCTAAGAGCTGTCTACCTCTCCCTACTATGGCCATTTCAAGTCTGCAAAACTTTGTTACTATTCTGTTGCTGCCAGCCTTATTCCAAGCTTTCTCAATTAAAACTTCCCAAAGATACCGTGAGTTGACATTCGATTACCTATAATTATATCTCTTCCGTTAGTAAGCAAAGTTTGAAGCAAAGAGCTGTTTTAGCTTAAGAGTTTTCGGAGTATACGTCATTTCTAAAATAGGCCTAAGTGTTTAAAATACAGGTGTTAGCTAAACAAATAAACAGTTGTAAAAATGGAACTTACGTAGAATGAGTTTGCGTTTCTTTTGCTCTGAATGAAGAAAGCTACTAAGGTAAAAGACAACAGGTAGAAAGAGAATGAACACAGAAACAGCGATGACAGGCACTGTGTCACTGCAAGGGACCGAACAATTGAAAGTTCGACTCCAAAGTTTTCGAGTAATATTCATCTGGAACAACAAATAAAATTACTTTATTTTACATTTAATTTGTCTTCAATTCATATGATTGTTTTATTAATAACATAACCGGCACCCAGAATTTAGACTAAATATACATCCCTAAAAAATCTATTGATAGTTGAAGACAATTCCTTCTGCCAGGGAAATTAGCTGGTTCACAGTCATTATATAAGTTTATATCCACACAGAAATTTCATATTCTAAATTCAAACACCATCCAAAGAATGCCACCTTTCATAGATCTCAAACAGGGAACCTGTATCAATATGAATATGGTTAGACCATGCATCATTCACAAAAAAAGATTGAAAAGGGTAATCATGTGAGGTGATGGGGGTGTTAATTAACTCAACTGTGGGAGCCCTTTTACAATGTGTGTATATATCAAGTTATCACATTGTATACTTTAAATATATTACAATTTTGTCAATTATACCTAAAAAACTGCGGGGGGAAGGCTCACAAAAACAAACAAAATTTTTTTTTGTTACATATATAATCTCACTGAGCTTGTTGTAATATTTTTAGAATGGAAATAAAAATATCAACTAAATACAGCTTCTCTTCAAGAGATGATATCTATGAAATGTTTAGTACATTACCTAAGATATTATGAAAGATTCATACGACAAACAATTTTTTAAGTACATAATATCTAATGAGTCATGGAAACTTTATTAGATAATATCTTATTTAGCACCATACACTAAAAACAGACATTTAGGGGCAGTAATACCTCATTTTCATTGAGCTCATGGTTTCTGTCAAACATGCTAAGTGACATAAGGAAAACTATCAAATTTAATATAGAAAAATGTTCTTGCCTGAATTTTGTTCGAGATTCGGTTTGCAAGTGGTGCTTTGAATATTTACTGTTAAGTTTTGCTTATTTTAAGAAGGATGTTCTAAAACAGGTGGTCATGTTGATTTCCTGTGTAATCCAATTTATGTCAGAGAATCAGTATTCATCTTTGTTTATTTTAAAAATCATGAAATAGACCATTATTCTTAAAATATATATTTAGTATTTATTGAGAGCCTACTAGAAGCCAGGTACTAATCCAGACAATAATCCAGACAATAATCTATATCAAAATCCCCATGGCACACCCATTTTAAGTTTGACAATAAGTGCTTTTTACATCTTGGATATTAGTGATGCACTATAGTTCTCTGAGCTGTTATTCACATTCATCATTGTCAAACATTAGGTTTATCAATTTGGACCTTAAACTCTCTTTGAACCAATAATTCCTATTTCCTTTGATGCCTCAAAACTCAGGCACCATAGTCCCATAAAAAGACATGATCGCCATCTAGTGGTGCCTCGCGTAAAGGCAGCCTATACAATGGAGGAAAAGGCTTTTTTGTTGACCAATACACATTACTAACAGGCCCACTATATGCTAGGCACTTTACTAAATACTAAACAGTAAACAAAAAAGGACATGAGGTCCTTGTCTTCATGTGGCTTATATTTTAGTGAGGGGTGACAGACTATAAATAAGTAAACAAATTAAAATTTTCAGGTGATAATAAAGAATAAAAGCAATGGGATAGGAAGTAATTAAGAAATGGTTTCATAAACACATGATAGCAAACCAGAGACTTCTTTAATCAGCAACAAGTGAACAAGAAACTGAAATGTAAACATATAACACCAATGCCTCTGAAAATGACACATATCATCAAACTTAAAAGACCGAATGTACCAAGTTATTAACTTATTTATTATTTGATCAGTGTCCATTTTAGTTTGACAAACCAGGCCATTCTAAAACTTTACTACTTATAACCAGTTACTTCTAGTTGAAGACACCATATGCAGATTCCAATATACCTCTAAAGGGGATAATGATACTAAAGGCACAATCAACAACACTGCAAAATACGTATCATATCAGGAGTAAATTACTTACTGCATCTTCCACATCAATGCATAAATGTGTTCCAGATTCAGCCTTATTCTCAAGTTCATTCATTTTTTGCATTTCATTGTACAAACTACTCAGAGTTTTGTATGCTTCACGACAGTTTTTGCAAACTTCTGAATAATTCCTTAACTGCAGAAGACTGTGAATGTTCCCCTAAAATGTCAAAGGCACATGTGATACAATAAACATTACATCGCTTTAACATAAGCTATTTGCCCTCCTAGAGGACAGGAAGCAATATAGCGCGTTAAAGTGCGAAGCTGTGATGTTAGGTTAGTAAATCACTCTGAGCTTCAGTTTTATCATCTATAATATATTGCTACCACTACCTATATTATAGGTCTCAAGGACTAGAGACCTGGTATGAAAAGCAAGCATATAGCAAAAACTAGGGTGCCTGGGTGGCAGGGAGTTAAGCGTCTGACTCTTGGTTTTGGCTCAGGTCAAGATCCAGGGTCCTGGGATCAAGCCCTGCGGTGGGCTCCACACTCAGTGTGGAGTCTGCTTGAGATTCTCTCTCTCCCTCTCGCCCTCCCACTTGTGCTCTCTCTTTCTCTATAAAGTAAATTAAAATCTTAAAAAAAGAAAAAAGAAAAAAGAAAGAAAACCACGGTACTAGCCACTGGTAACGGAGAACAAGAGCTCAGATGCCAAATTACTAATGCCTACATACCAAAAATTTCCTAAATCATCTGGTCATTTACATGTCTGCTCTTATCTAACCTACTCTCACAGAATAAATAAAATATGCCCTTGCCTGGGCTGACTTCAACGCTAAAGTCTGCCTTATTGAGACTGAAAGGACTTTACTAATGGGGAAGAAAGAGGCACCAAAACTACATCTACACTCCACCCTCTTAACCCAAGGCTTGTAATCTAGGCCTCTCAAGTCAACAAAAAGGGACTCATGCCAAAGAATTATATAACCTAACATGAAGGTAGTGGATATAACATATAAGATATTGTATTACTGAATCTCAACCTTTTCTACTTCCCGGACTGACATTTGTCTTTTCAAAAACAAGTTTGCTAACCAGTCAGTTCGCATTCTTGCTTTCTATTCCCCTTATTCTTTACCTTATAGCCTAAAGAAACGGTATTAACTGAATATTGGAATGAAAGAGAAAAGGAAAAATTAAAGGAATTAAACTGATGTAGCTCCCACAGTGTTAGCGTCACCATTTATTTTGACAGAGAAACTAAGTCCCCTTAGTTCTGCCACAAGAAATAGCACATGGCCTGTTTTTCACAGAACAATGGTGCATTTAGCTAAATGTGCTCAATCAAACATTGAGCACAGAACCTTGATGGGGGAATGTAATTTAGCCATTGATATGGAAAATTTAAAATGCACATATCTTTTGACAGAGTAATTTCACTTCTAGGAATCTACCAGACAGGTAAAGTCATACAAAGACTCCAAGTTAAACGAAAAAAGACATGCTTGTAATAGTAAAATACTGAACCAAACAAAAATCTCCATCAACATAGGGACTGACTGAATAAACGGTGGCCTAGCCAAATAATAAAAAGCTTTGCAGTGTTTAAAAGGAATGAGGAAGTAGGATTCTGGGAAGAGGATGACACAGCACGTGCCTTGGGTTCTGACTTCCTTCCTGAAGAGACTCAAGAAAAGAAAGGTAAATCCAGGCACTTGAATAGCACCTAAAATGTAAAGGTGTGACATGCCAGTCTCGTCACAGGAAGGTGGTATTATAATACAAGCTACCATACCAGTCCCAGAGAAACCAACCAGAACCCCCGCCTCTTGTGAACCTCTATCCTCTGCACCCACCCACTGTCCTCTAGAGATGCAACAGGCTAGAATAGCCCTACCTTGCCAGCAGATCCATCCACAAAAAACAGTCTTTCCACAGCCACCAAGACAGTACAGGTTTCCAGAGAAGTCATCTGCAAACACTTACTACCCCAAATGGATCTGGTGTGGAATTTAAACCCACATCTCAGCCCAGTCACTGAGCTTGGAGCCACTTGCTACAGCCCATGTCACTAACTTCACTGCTACCATTGAAAGAGGACTTCAGCCGCCTCCTTTTTGACTCAAACTTTTTAGTTGGGTTTTTCTTTCCCACCTGTCTCTTGGCTCAAGTGGAAGACCCTGAGGGCAGAGCACCCCCTAATGGGAACCAAAACTACCCCCTGAAGTAATAAGGACTGCTCTGAGCCTATAAGACCCCACCCGGATTGATTCCATGACAATGATCCATTTGACCTTCAAAGACTACCTGCAGGTATCCACCCACCTTTGCCCCACATTTTCCTCATAAACCTGGAAGTAATTTTGGCACTTTGGAGACAGTGTTTGAGAGGCTAGGCAACCCCTGCCCCCCTTCTTCCCAGGGTTGGCCTCACGGAAATTCCTTTCTTGTTTTACTACCATTCATTTCTCTGCCTTTGGATTTCGTCAGCAGTGAGTGGCCAAACCTGGTTTATTTGGGACCCCTGGAGCCAGGTGCTCTTGCATCCCTGCGTCCCAGGTACACCACTATCTCTTTAGCTGGCTCCCTTCCCCTCTCAAACACACACACACACACACACACACACACACACCCTACCTATAAAACACTGGATATCCCCAGGACTCAGTCTTTGGGCTTCTTTATTATCATTATAGCTTCACTCACTCACATCTGGTCTCATGCTTTAAATATCATCTGTACCTGATCTGGTGATTCTCAAATCTCTATCTCCAGCTCACACTTCTCCCCTGAGCTCCAATTTCATTTATAACACTATCTGACATTTCAGCTTAGATACTTAACAGCTAATTCATATTAACTTGTTCAAAACAGAATTCTTAATCCCCAATCCCTTACAACCAGTCCTTCCTGTGATCCCATCATCCTCTCAGCTACTCAGAGCCAAAAGCCTAGGATAACCCTGGTTCTTCTTCCTTTTCTGATCAGCCTCCACCACTCTCAGGAATTACCCAATCTATCAGCAAGTCCTCTTAGATACACTTCCAAAATATATCCTGAACTGATCTATGTTTCTCCAACACTGCAGCCAGTACCCCAGTCCACACCATCTCTTTCCTGTGACAGCCTCTTAATCAAGTTCCTTCTTTCCATTCTTGCCTACGTTCAACTGAGTTTCTCCACAGGGCAGCCAGAATGCTATTTTAACATGCAACTCATATCATGTCACATTACTGATTTAAATGGCTTCCCATTGTGCTTAAAATTCAATCCATATTTCTTCCTTTGTTCTGCACAGCTCTACACGATTTGGCCTCTGCCTATCTCCCCATATCTCATCCACATATGCTCACTGTGCTCCAGCCAAACAGGCCTTTTTCCTAT
The DNA here is from genome assembly GCF_002007445.2 of Ailuropoda melanoleuca. NCBI lineage: Eukaryota > Metazoa > Chordata > Mammalia > Carnivora > Ursidae > Ailuropoda > Ailuropoda melanoleuca. The sequence goes on from NC_048227.1 coordinate 57,938,099, forward strand.
TCCCTGCACATAGCAAGCTTATTCTCTTCCCCAAGGCCTTTATCCTTGCTTCTAAGGAAAACATTCTTCCCGTGGCTGACTCTGTCTCAAACTTTAGATCATCTCAAAATTCACCTGCTCAGAGAGGTACTCCCTGCCCACCCTATCTAAAGTAGTAACACTACACTCCTTTTCCAGGACTCATTACTCTTAATTACCTCATTTCTGTGTTATTAATCTTACCTCTACTAGGACATAGTTCATAAGAACAGACATCTTACCTGTCTCGTTTACTCCTCTATCCTCAGTGCCCAGAACACTGCCTCCTTGCACATAATCAGTGCCCAATAAATATTTGTTGAACTGAATGCATAGCGCCTGCTCGAGGGAACTTTTTAAAGCCAAGCTATAGAAACCAAACTCTATATGGAGAGAGAGAGAGAGATTGCTTCCAGCCCTCCCAACCTGGTACAACCATCCTATTACATTGACCACAAAAGCATATGAGAAAGTAAGATGAGCTTAACAATGGACATAAAAAGAAAACAAAACAAAATAAAAAAATTTTAAAAAACAAGCAAATAAAATGATTCAAAGGGAAAACAGATTAACAGCAGAGTAAATGCCCTAATAAAAAAGCATTCATTCAGCAAATAGAAGGGAACTTCTATTTATTTTTTTAAAGGTTTTATTTAGTTGACACAGAGAGAAAGAGCACAAGCAGGGGGAGCAGCAGGCAGAGAGAGAGGGAGAGGCAGGCTCCCTGCTGAGCATGGAGCCCGATGCGGGACTTGATCCCAGGACCCTGGGATCATGACCTGAGCCGAAGGCAGACGAAGGCAGACGCTTAACCGACAGAACCACCCAGGAGCCCCAGGAGAGAACTTTTAAAAATTAAGCCCAGGGGGAGGTTAAGATGGCGGAGGAGTAGGGGACACCTTTTTCAGCCGGTCCCCTGAGTTGAGCTGGATAGGTACCACCAGCAGGAATATCCACGGAATCAGCCTGAGACGCAGGAAGATACATCTGGATCTCTACAAATGAACATCTCCAGCGCTGAGTATCGAGGTACGAAGCGGGGAGCCGTGAAACCGCGCACAGATATCGGAAGCTAAACAGAAGGGGGAGGGAGCCGCCGTGTCAGGGCGCCGGGAAGCGGTAGCCACCTGCAAGGGGGAGCGGACAGACCGCGGACCCGCACGCTTGAGACAGCAGGCTGAGAAGGGAGCTCCGGGAGCGCACGCGGGACGGCTGGCGGTTGGCGGGCCACCTGCACGGGGGAGCAGGCGGACTCGCGGACGGCACCCGCGAGACAACAGACTTAGAACGCGAGCTCCAGGAGCGCGCGCGCAGGGCGGCTGGCGGGCCACCTGCACCGGGGAGCGGGCGGACCGCGGACCCGCACTCTGGAAACGGCAGACTGAGTCCGTGAGCCGGGAGCGTGCACCACCAAGCATCTCACGGAGCTCCGGAGCTCCGGTGTGCTCACTGGATCGAGGCTGAGACCGGGAGCTCCGGGAGCGTCCGCGGGGCGGCTGGCGGCTGGAGGGCCACCTGCACGGGGGAGCAGGCGGACTCGCGGTCAGCACCCGTGAGACACCAGACTGAGACGGGGAGCTCCGGGAGCCCGCGCGGGGCGGCTGGCGGCGGGCGGGGTTGGAAACACAAAGGACAGAGACGTGCCGGCCCTGGAAGTGAGGGCTGGGACGCCGGGTGTGGGGCGCACAGCCCGGGATGCTGCAGGGTTGAGCAGCACCAACAGAAACAGAGTTAAAGTGGCCAGAACATCAGTGGAGAACGATCCGCGATCCCTCTGTTCTGAGACAGAGGCTGAATTTCAGCCGCTGCTGCTCTCTCAGAAGAGGCATAGCAAACCGCCAGGGAAAGCCGCCAGAGAACAAAAGCCCGGAAATACCGGCTCACAGGGTGCCCATCCCCATCCCCCCTCGCAAGGGACACAGAGACTCTACCCAAACAGGGTTTTCTGAGTACCGGCAGGCAGGCCCCTCCCCCAGAAGGCAGGCTGAAAAATCAAGAAGCCCACAACCCGGAGCGCCTGAGTGGCGCAGTCACCAAGCACCTGTCTTCGGATTAGGGTGTGATCACAACGCTCCGTAAGGAGTCCCTCATCGGGCTTCTCCACCGGGAACCTGCTTCTTCCTCTCCCACTCCTCTGCTTGGGTTCCCTTTCTTGCTGACTGTCTCTCTCTCTCTCAAATAAATAAATAAACTCTTTAAGGAAGAAGCCCACATCCCTAAGATCTCTATAAAACAAGGGCGCACGGCCTGGGTCCCAGTCAACACTTGGGCTCTGGACAACCCTGCAATCTCTCTTCATCAGAATGACGAGAAGGAGAAGTCCCCCCCAGCAAAGAAAAGATAATGAGTCTGTGGCCTCTGCCACAGAATTGGCCTCGGCCACAGAATTAATACATATGGATGTATCCCAATTATCAGAAATGGAATTCAGAGCAACAATGGTCAAGATGATGAGTAAACTTGAAAAAAGCATCAGAGAAAGCGTTGCTGAGAATATAGAATCCCTAAGGGCAGAAATGAGAGCGAATCTGACAGAAATTAAAAATTCTATGGGCCAAATACAGTCAAAACTAGAGGCTCTGACGGCCAGGGTCACCGAGGCAGAGGAACGCGTTAGCGAATTGGAGGATGGGTTAGTAGAAGAAAAAACGAAAATAGAAGCTGGTCTTAAAAAAATCCACGCCCACGAATGTAGATTACGGGAGATTACTGACTCTATGAAACGATCCAATGTCAGAATCATCGGCATCCCTGAAGGGGTGGAGAAAAACAGAGGTCTAGAAGAGATATTTGAACAAATTGTAGCTGAAAACTTCCCTAATCTAGCAAGGGAAACAAGCATTCGTGTCCAAGAGGCAGAGAGGACCCCATCCAAGCTCAACCAGGACAAACCTACGCCACGGCATGTCATAGTGCAATTCGCAAATATTAGATCCAAGGATACAGTATTGAAAGCGGCCAGGGCAAAGAAATTTCTCACGTACCAAGGCAAAGGTATCAGGATTACGTCAGACCTGTCTACAGAGACCTGGAATGAGAGAAAGGCTTGGGGGGGCATTTTTAAAGCTCTTTCAGAGAAAAACATGCAGCCAAGGATCCTTTATCCAGCAAAGCTGTCATTCAGAATTGATGGAGAAATAAAGACGTTCCAAAATCGCCAATCATTAACCAATTTCGTAACCACGAAACCAGCCCTACAGGAGATATTAAGGGGGGCTCTATAAAGGTAAAAAGGCCCCAAGAGTGATACAGAGCAGCAAGTCACAACCGATACAAAGACTTTAAAGAGAAATGGCATCATTAAAATCATATCTGTCAATAATCTCTATCAATCTAAATGGCTTAAACTCTCCCATAAAACGCCACAGGGTTGCAGATTGGATAAAAAGACATGACCCATCCATTTGCTGTCTACAAGAGACTCATTTTGAACCCAAAGATGCATTCAGACTTAGAGTAAGGGGATGGAGTACCATCTTCCACGCAAATGGACCTCAAAAGAAAGCTGGAGTAGCAATTCTCATATCAGATAGACTGGATTTTAAACTAGAGGCCATAGAGAGAGATACAGAAGGGCACTATATTATTCTTAAAGGAAGTATTCAACAAGTGGATATGACAATTATTAATATATATGCCCCCAACAGGGGAGCAGCAAGATACACAAGCCAACTCTTAACCAAAATAAAGAGACATATAGATAAGAACACAGTAATAGTAGGGGACCTCAACACCCCACTATCAGAAATAGACAGAACACCCTGGCAAAAACTAAGCAAAGAATCAAAGGCTTTGAATGCCATACTCGACGAGTTGGACCTCATAGATATATATAGAACACTACACCCCAGAACCAAAGAATACTCATTCTATTCAAATGCCCATGGAACATTCTCAAGAATAGATCATGCTCTGGGACACAAAACAGGTCTCAGCCAATACCAAAAGATTGAAATTATCCCCTGCATATTCTCAGACCACAACGCTCTGAAATTGGAACTCAACCACAAGGAAAAACCTGGAAGAAACTCAAACACTTGGAGGCTAAGAACCATCCTGCTCAAGAATGACTCGATAAACCAGGAAATCAAAAAACAAATTAAACAATTTATGGAGACCAACGAGAATGAATACACAACGGTCCAAAACCTATGGGATACTGCAAAGGCAGTCCTAAGGGGGAAATACATAGCCATCCAAGCCTCACTCAAAAGAATAGAAAAATCTAAAATGCAGTTTCTATATTCTCACCTCAAGAAACTGGAACAGCAACAGAGGGACAGGCCTAACCCACTGACAAGGAAGGAGTTGACCAAGATTAGAGCAGAAATCAATGAATTAGAGACCAGAACCACAGTAGAGCAGATCAACAGGACTAGAAGCTGGTTCTTTGAGAGAATCCATAAAATTGATAGACCACTGGCAAAACTTGTCCAAAAACAAAGAGAAAGGACTGAGATTATTAAAATTATGACTGAAAAGGGAGAGGTCACGACCAGCACCATTGAAATTGCAAGGATTATTAGAAACTTTTATCAACAGCTATATGCCAAAAAACTAAACAATCTGGAAGAGATGGAGGCCTTCCTGGAAACCTATAAACTACCAAGACTGAAACAGGAAGAAATAGATTTCTTAAATAGGCCAATTAACTATGAAGAAATTGAGTCAGTGATAAACAACCTTCCAAATAATAAAACTCCAGGCCCAGACGGTTTTCCTGGGGAATTCTACCAAACATTCAAAGAAGAAATAATACCTATTCTCCTAAAGCTATTTCAAAAAATAGAAACAGAAGGAAAGCTACCAAACTCATTCTATGAGGCTAATATTACCTTGATCCCCAAACCAGGCAAAGACCCCCTCAAAAAGGAGAATTACAGACCGATTTCTCTAATGAATATGGATGCCAAAATCCTCAACAAGATCCTTGCTAATAGAATCCAACAGTACATTAAAAGGATTATCCATCATGACCAAGTGGGATTCATACCTGGGATGCAAGCATGGTTCAACACTCGCAAATCAATCAATGTGATACATCATATCAACAAGAAAAGACTCAAGAACCATATGATCCTCTCAATTGATGCAGAAAAAGCATTTGACAAAATACAGCATCCTTTCCTGATTAAAACCCTTCAGAGTGTAGGAATAGAGGGTACATTTCTCAATCTCATAAAAGCCATCTATGAAAAGCCTACTGCAAGCATTATTCTCAATGGGGAAAAGCTGGAAGCCTTTCCCTTAAGATCAGGAACACGACAAGGATGCCCACTCTCGCCACTATTATTCAACATAGTACTAGAAGTCCTTGCAACAGCAATCAGAAGACAAAAAGGGATCAAAGGTATCCAAATCGGCAAAGAAGAAGTCAAACTGTCTCTCTTTGCAGATGACATGATACTCTATATGGAAAACCCAAAGGAATCCACTCCCAAACTATTAGAAGTTATAGAACAATTCAGTAAGGTGGCAGGATACAAAATCAATGCCCAGAAATCAGTTGCATTTCTATACACGAATAACGAGACTGAAGAAAGAGAAATTAGGGAATCCATCCCATTTACAATAACACCAAAAACCATGCGTTACCTTGGAATTAACTTAACCAGAGACGTAAAGGACCTATATGCTAGAAACTATAGATCACTTTTGAAAGATATTGAGGAAGACATAAAAAGATGGAAAAATATTCCATGCTCATGGATTGGAAGAATTAACATAGTTAAAATGTCCATACTACCCAGAGCAATCTACACTTTCAATGCTATCCCGATCAAAATACCGAGGACATTTTTCAAAGAACTGGAACAAATAGTCCTTAAATTTGTATGGAACCAGAAAAGGCCCCGAATCTCCAAGGAACTGTTGAAAAGGAAAAACAAAGCTGGGGGCATCACAATGCCGGATTTCGAGCTGTACTACAAAGCTGTGATCACAAAGACAGCATGGTACTGGCACAAAAACAGACACATCGACCAATGGAACAGAATAGAGAACCCAGAAATGGACCCTCGGCTCTTTGGGCAACTAATCTTTGATAAAGCAGGAAAAAACATCCGGTGGAAAAAAGACAGTCTCTTCAATAAATGGTGCTGGGAAAATTGGACAGCTACATGCAAAAGAATGAAACTTGACCACTCTCTCACACCATACACAAAAATAAACTCCAAATGGATGAAAGACCTCAATGTGAGACAGGAATCCATCAAAATTCTAGAGGAGAACATAGGCAACAACTTCTATGACATCGGCCAGAGCAACCTTTTTCACGACACATCTCCAAAGGCAAGAGAAATAAAAGATAAAATGAACTTATGGGACTTTATCAGGATAAAGAGCTTCTGCACAGCCAAGGAAACAGTCAAAAAAACTAAGAGACAGCCCACGGAATGGGAGAATATATTTGCAAAGGACACCACAGATAAAGGACTGGTATCCAAGATCTACAAAGAACTTCTCAAACTCAATACACGAGAAACAAATAAACAAATCATAAAATGGGCAGAAGATATGAACAGACACTTTTCCAATGAAGACATACAAATGGCTAACAGACACATGAAAAAATGTTCAAAATCATTAGCCATCAGGGAAATTCAAATCAAAACCACACTGAGATACCACCTTACGCCAGTTAGAATGGCAAAGATAGACAAGGCAAGAAACAACAATTGTTGGAGAGGATGTGGAGAAAGGGGATCCCTCCTACATTGTTGGTGGGAATGCAAGTTGGTACAGCCACTCTGGAAAACAGTGTGGAGGTCCCTTAAAAAGTTAAAAATTGAACTACCCTATGACCCAGCCATTGCACTACTGGGTGTTTACCCCAAAGATACAGACGTAGTAAAGAGAAGGGCCATATGCACCCCAATGTTCATAGCTGCATTGTCCACAATAGCCAAATCATGGAAGGAGCCGAGATGCCCTTCAACAGATGACTGGATTAAGAAGCTGTGGTCCATATATACAATGGAATATTACTCAGCTATCAGAAAGAACGAATTCTCAACATTTGCTGCAACATGGACGGCACTGGAGGAGATAATGCTAAGTGAAATAAGTCAAGCAGAGAAAGACAATTATCATATGATTTCTCTCATCTATGGAACATAAGAACTAGGATGATCGGTAGGGGAAGAAAGGGATAAAGAAAAGGGGGGTAATCAGAGGGGGGAATGAAACATGAGAGACTATGGACTGTGAGAGGCAAACTGAGGACTTCAGAGGGGAGGGGTGAGGGGGAACGGGATAGACTGGTGATGGGTAGTAAGGAGGGCACGTATTGCATGGTGCACTGGGTGTTATACGCAACTAATGAAGCATCAAACTTTACATCGGAATCTGGGGATGTACTGTATGGTGATTAACACAATATAATAAAATAAAATTTAAAAAAAAATAAAAAATAAAAAAAATAAAAATAAAAATTAAGCCCAAGGTATGAAATAAATGTCCATGAGCCCATACTGATATAAATAAATAAATGTGGAAGAAGTGGCAAATCTTCCTTACAGAAAGATTTCTAAATAATTTAAGTAAATGCTCACTCCTCCAGGACTTAAGCTTAATTTTCCCACCCCCATTCCTGTTACTTAGTAACTTGGTTCCAAAGAATAGAATTTGGAAAGAGGAAGAAAATGGTAACTTTCCATTAAAGAGACCTGGGAAGCACTACCCTGTGCCGGTGATCCTGACAACACCATCAGGAATAAACCATGCTGATAACGTGTATCTCCCGCAGGATGTGATGAGAAAGGTACTTCGCTTCTCTAGTGTTCTTCCCCAAAACCCACAGTCCCAGTGTAACCATGAGAGAGAAACGTTAGACAAACCCAAACTAAGGACCATTCTATAAAATATTTGACTAGTATTCTTCAAAATTATCAGTCATGAAAAACAGGGAAAGACAAAAATTGTCACAGACCGCAGGAGGCTAAGTGCGGTATAATGGGAAATAGATATTTGGTCTTTGCCCCTGGTTCCCGGCACATAGCTCCTAAAACCTTTGGAATATCCGGAGTAAAAAGAATGCCTCTACATGCTAATGAGATGGCTGGTGGCTGGGGGTCCGTATACAGCTTCAGGATGAAGGCTGGTCACCAGAAAGACCAAAGCATGATTAGGGGGTTGGAACTTTCAGCCCCACTTCTGACCTCCAAGGAGGGAAGAGGAGCTGGAGACTGAGTTAATCACCAGTTAACCAATCATGTGTTCATAATGAAACCTTCAGGGGTGCCTGGGTAGCTCAGTTGGTTAAGTGTCCAACTCTTGGTCTCAGCTCAGGTCATGATCTCAAGGTACTAGGATCAAGCCCCGTGTCAGGCTCCGCCCCCAGTGCAGAGTCGGCTTGAGATTCTCCCCTCTTTCTCTGCCCCTCCTGCTTGTGGTCTCTAAAATAAATAAATCTTTAAAAAAAATTAAAATACACACTTTCAATAATTATTACATCACAAAGATTTCTCAATAAATTCCAAAATGTAAACAGGCTACATTTACTGGTCACAATTTCAATAAAACTTGTGCTGTACTAATGCAAATAAACAAAAGAAATCATGTCACTCCTATTAAAAAATAATCTTCCAAAGAACTCTTAAGTCAAAGGACAAAATTAAAATTTAGAAATAAACACAATATAACCCCTTTATATCAGAATCTATTATTGGAAAGGCCAAAGTTATAAACTTCACAATCTGAAAATTATTTTATTGTTGAACAAGAAAAGCTGGAAGTAAATTAATTCAAATTCGAGTCAAAGAACTAGAAAAAAAGACAAAATTAACTGAAAGATTATAGGAGGAATTAATAAATGCAAAAGAATAAACAAACACATTAAGAAAAAAACCCAGGAACTAATAAATAAAACCAAACACAAGTTTTTGTAAAGTTCAGTAAAAACGAACGTACCTTTAACAAGCCTAAAGTAAACTCAAGAGAAGAAAAAACTCACAAAAAAATAGCATTTGGAATAAGAAAGGGAATGTAACCACATATATGATAGAAATTTTAAGGAGCGACCAGTTACTTGTTATCCTAGAATGGATCCTTAAACAGAAAAAGGACATTACTGGAAAAAGTGGTAAAATCAGAATAAGTCTGACATTTAGTTAACAGCTCTGTACCAATGTTGATTTCTTAGTTTTGACAAATATACCATGGTAACAGAGGCTAACACCTGGGGAAACTGGGTCAGCAATATACAGGAATTCTCTGCATTACCTACGCAACTTTTCTGTAAGTCTAAAATTATTCCAAGATAAAATCTTTTAAAAGAAAGTAACCAGTGAAAATCTGTAGTGGGGGGAGAAAAGATGTCATTCACAATGGCACCAAAAGTGATACAATACCTTGGAATAAACGTCGCAAATGTATAAAACCTCTACAAAATTTAAATAAATCAATAAGACTATGCTAGAGGACATTTAAAAAATAGAGGATAATGGTGGTTGCTGGGGGCTAGAGGAGGAGAACATGGGGAATCATTGCTTAACGGATACAGAGCTTGAGTTTGAAAACCCGGGGATGGATGGTGGTGGTAGTTGCATAACAATTTGAATATACTTAAGGCCACTGATTAGTACACTTAAAATGCTAACATGGTAAATTTTACATTCTATTTAACCGCAATAAAAAGAGAATATACCATATTCCTAGATAGGAAAGCTCAGTATCATAAACATGTCAATTATTTCCAAATGATAAATCTAAAATGTAATGCAATTGTAATAAAATCTTAAAATGATTGAATTTTTTTTTTTACTTGGTTCTACTACAATTCATTTCATCAGGAAGAAAGGGCTGGAGCTATGCCTCACATCTTACACCAAAATAAATTTCAGATAGAGAAAAGATGTTTAAATGCAGAAAATAAAACCATAAAATTACTAAAAGAAATCACAGGAGAGGGCGCCTGAGTGGCTCTGTCGGTTAAGCATCTGCCTTCAGCTCAGGTCATGATCTCAGGGTCCTGGGATGAGTCCCACATTGGGCTCCCTGCTCAGCGGGGAGCCTGCTTCTCCCTCTCCTCCCCGCTCATGCTCTGTGTCACCATCTCTCTCTCAAATAAATAAAGTCTTTAAAAAAAAAATCACAGGAGAAATTTTAAAAATAATTGCGAAGTGGGGAAAAACCTTCTAATGTGACACCAAGTCTGCAAGCTATTAAAATTTTTTTGATAAATCTGGTAATATAAAAATTAAAATTTTCCTCATAACAAAAAGAAAAGCACAATAAAAAAAATAAACAGCAAACCAAAAAAAAAATATTTGCAACTAACATCCCAGGAAAAATATTCATTTCCCTAAAACATTCATCAGAGCACTTACACCAAAGAGTAACCAGTCAAATAGACTGATACACAAAAATTACCATTTGGAGTTTTACAACATACATTAGTCCACTAAAGTTCTAAAGTCCTGTAGTAAAGCATTTCCCAACCTTTTTAGAACCCTTAACCTTTTCTTATGGGCCATGTATTAACACCTTGCAGAACATATCTTGGGAACTGCTTATCTAATAGTTCTTACTCTCAGATAAATTCATAATTCTGTGTTACCACATTGATTAAAGAAGAAATCATATACATCTTTACTAAACATGTTTACATCTATTTGTGGGGATTACTTACTTGTTGAGCAAGTTTCAAATCTAGAATTTTATCAGAGTTCCAAGGTCACCCCTCACCACCACCAGGAAAGTTCCAATACCGACATTCAAGGGTCAGAGGTGGAGAAAACAAAAAACGAAAAGAGTAGGTTTCTTTTTTCTTTTTTAAGATTTTATTTTTTAAGTAATCTCTACACCCAATGTGGGGCTTGAATTCACATCCCCAAGATCAAGAGTCACATGCTGTACCAACCCAGCCAGGCACCCCAAGGGTAGGTTTCTTAAAGGCTACCTTTTATATTATAATTCAGTTACCTTACTAAACAGTGCCTTTTAAAGTAGGTAAAATATAGTTAAGCAAATTTTGAGGCAAAAATAAGCTGCCTGTAGACAGAAACATATACTGCATTACCTAATACCTTATTGCATAAACAAAGTCAAGATAAATTACTGTCAGATAGAACATTGTGTTTTAATTAAACAATCATATGCCCAAGTTACTGTGTTCATACTCAATATCTCTTCATACCCTCACTACGAAATACCTGAAGGTAGGTAGGATAGATTTTACTGTTCCTACCTTACAAATAAGAAAACTAAAGTTTTGATGATTTTCCTAAAGGCTAGTAATATTAAGAACTTAGCAGAAATCCAGGTCCACTTACTCTTCTACATTGTGTGTATAGATAAATATCAACAATGCTAAAAAAGATTTGTTGAATTATCTATTATGCATTTGTATAAGGCAGCATTTTATTTATTATTATTTTTAAAGATTTTATTTATTCATTTGAGAGAGAGAGAGACAGAACACAAGCAGGGGGAGAGGCTGAGGCAGAGGGAGAAGCAGACACCCAGCTGAGCTCGGAGCTGGATGCGGGACTCGATCCGACCCTGAGATCATGACCTGAGACCCTGAGATCATGACCTGAGGCGAAGGCAGGCGCTTAACCGACTGAGCCACCCAGGTGTCCTTGAGGCAGCATTTTAATTTCAAGTATCATATAAAAAATACCTGGAGGTTATGCTCAAAGCAGGTCAAGGTTTGATTAAATAGACTGAGGAAGTATTGTGTGCTATTTGATAATTCTTCACTTTTGTTCGTTAAACAATCTGTCAAAAAAACAGAAACGTATGTTAATATATCTCCAGCAACAATTATAAACTGTCATTTATCTCTCAAGCAATCACCTTCTGTTTCAAACTATAGTAATTCTTTATTCAAACAAGCATTATGTGTTCCACATAAGAGAATTTTCCAAATGCATGAAGTTTACCCCTTTTAGTTTCTAAAAGATATTTTTTTACACAACCATTTTCACAAAAACCTTAAAATAATCATGTACTCTCCTCTCTTTATGAAAACAATACACCAAATAAAATTTAAATTGATTTTTGATATGCTACAACATCTTAATCATGAACATCAGCTATCAAATGCTGAGTTAATAAGGGTACTCTTGGTGTTGTTTAGGCATCAAACTGTTTATCCTACATTAATTTAACCTAAATTCATATGCTTTTTGATCTTTTGTGTCAAATTAAGCAGTTCTGTGTCTCTTCCATCTTCACTTCTACTGCATCTAATGGGGTCACATTTCTCAATTTGCTCTTTCAAATCCATTGAGTTGTGGGACCAGAGAAACAAGCTGGTAAGAATTTTGCCTAAAATATTGATAAAGGGGCTTTAAATAATGTCTAGAAATAAAAAGAATTATTTTACATGTTTTTTAAAATCTAAAATAAATTATATTCCTCTGCAGCTTGATAGTCTTGCTTAACATTAGCTCAAGTTCATTCCTCTTGCTTTCTATGTATCTAGGATGTAGGTACAAGTGCCTGGCTTCATATCCCGAAACTTGTGGTCAGCCATTTCCATCTCACTCTTCACAAACATCTCTAATCCTGGACAACCTCCGATTACTTTCCCTACTCCCAATTCTGTTTGTAACACACTATTATAGAAAATTCTAGGGTTATAATTAAGGGACTCAATTCCAATGCTAATCTCAGGGCCACAAAACAATCCTTGTAGACACCCTACCAATTATTCCACAAGGAACATTCCAAGTATTTTCTATTCTCTAGTACCTATTCCACCCTACTCTTGTCCTTCATTTCAACTGGTGGCTGTATATTATACCCACTCAGGGCAGTCTAATATGATCTCTCTCAACTGGGAGTGGCAAGACAGGATAAGAAGCTATTGCAATTATCCAGGAGAAAGGTGGCAATGCAAACAGAAAGAACTGAATGGATTAGAGATAGACCGAATAGGTAGTGAAAGGTACTAGAATACAGCCCCCTCAAAATATGCCTCTTTGGCATATAGACTATTATTTTTTTTAAAGATTTATTTATTTATTTGAGAGAGAGCATGGGGGCAGGGAGTGGGCAGAGGGAGAGGGAGAGGGGCAGAGAGAGAGGGAGAGTCTCACGTAGACTCCACGCTGGACTCAGGGCCAATCTCACAACCCTGAGATCATGACCTGAGCCAAAATCAAGAGTTGGCTGCTTAACCAACTGAGCCACCCAGGTGCCCCTGGTATATTAGCCACTGCGAACCAGCAGAAGCAGGAAAAAAGCTCTAAAAACAGGGAACGCATTTTGTTTTGTAAGTAAAATTTACATTTATAAAGGAAATTTCCATTTGTAAAGATGTCTCCCCTCCAGGTGAAAGGAAGAGGAGGACTCCAACAACTCTAACCAATGGAAAGGCTCTAACTTAAATCTACAAAACCAACCTGACTAAACAACTCTGGTTTATCATACTTTTCCTGGTTACCTTTCCATAACTTACCTCTTCCATCCAGAAGTCCCAAACCCCTTTTCTTTTGATTAGCCTAAGATGATGTATAAGTCCAAATTCTAACCATCTCTGGATTATTCCCATATGTCACTCCCATCACTGGGTACTCTAATGAATCCATGCACATCGCACATGTTAATAAGCTTCTGTCTGTTTTTCTCCTCTTTATCTGTTTTTGGCCAGTCTAATTTACAGAGTTCCAGCCAGAGAACCTAAAGTGGGTAGAGGAAAGAGGTTTTTTCCCCTCCCCTACAGGAGACACTAGGCTATGACACACTGAGATATGCATATGCTCTCTCATAATATTAAGAGGCAGGCACGATCAATACCCCCATTCTCTAAATAAGGAACAGAGGCTCAGAGCAATTAAGGAAGTTGCCTATGGCCACAAAACTGGTAAGTGAAAACCAGGAAATTCAGTCTGATTCCTGAGCCTACATTTTCAAACACTGTGAAATAAATAAAATATTCACATCTATATTCTTTTTTTTTTTTAAGATTTTATTTTTAAGTAATCCCTACATCCAATGTGGGGCTCAAACTCACCACCCAGAGATCAAGAGCTGCGTGCTCTTCTGGCTGAGCCAGCCAGGTGCCCCTCACATCTACATTCTAAACCACTCAAGTTCAATCCTAGGAATCAACAAATACATGCCACCGCTGCTCCTTCCACTACCTATAGATATTTTACACCACGGAGGGATTCAGGCAGTCATTACCAACTGATCAGTATTGGCAACTGACATGAACCTTAAACCTGGTGAGCATGAGGGCATCAACTAACGCATTAAAACTCCTTGGTGCAAATCAGAAAAAGACATCCTCTCTGGGTACATTAATCAAAAAAAGGCACTCCTGCCTCCAGAAGCTGGAATTCAGCCCTGTCCTCCCCCTTATGCTCTAGTGCAGGGCTTGATGTGTACCTGGTATGCATGGCGCCCTGCTGATGAACCTATTCCTAGAATCTTCCCCTCTGTGAACTCCTATACTCTGCAGTCTCCACATCTTTATCTTCTCAAGACTGTAAGTCCCATTCAGAGAAATAAAGTAATATACTGAAGATAATACATCAAGTTAGTAAGGCACTGAAATACAAAATATACTTTCAGACTTTTAATTAAGTAGTCTCTTCATTATACCACTTTTTCTTTACTATTTGAAAATGTTACTCCATCTGTCAGCTTTCAAAAAGTTCACAAACTAAATTCTTTTTTTTAAAAAAGATAACATAAACCCCTCTTAATCCTGGTTTAATGTCACCACATAGTAGCCTTGAATCCTTTAACGCATGAGGCAGTATATAATATATAAAAACAAACACAACTACAAATATCCAGAATATTAGTATATTGGCCTAAAAGATTAAACAGGTTTTCTATTTTTGCAGTTGACACTTTGCAGGGAGTAGTGGGAATACAATTTCATCCATAGCAACTGCACCTCTATGTTAATGAGCCATGTCACGGCAACTGACACACAGTTAGGGATAAATGTGTGTGTGTGTGTGTGTGTGTGTGCCCCTGTACTGCCTACAACAGCAGGAAAAAGCATATGAATGTGAGAGAGCAGTGGCAATTTCTTCTCTACACAGTATGTAATTGAAATAATTTCTTTATAAAAAAGTAATTTACAGGATAATTATGGAAAATAAAAATAAACAAAAAAATAATTTATGAAGGAAGCTTCCACTGAACAAAAGAACTTAATCTTTTCTATCTTACTGATGACATTCCTTTTCATTTAAAATAATTTAAAAATTAAACTTAAAGCTAATATAGACTGGTCATCTTGTTAAGTACCCCATTAATGCATTACCATTAAAATTTTTTCAATGAGCATTAGTCAGTGGTATTATAAAGCACAAAGGAGTTCACTTATACAAAAGGATTTAAAATGTCTTCATTATTAAAGGGTCCTAACTTTCTGATTTAAAATAAAGGAACTCCAGTAAAATTCCTCTTTTATGGTTTTGCAGGAATTGGGAGTATAATGTTATAAGCAGTAAGGAGCTATATATTTTAGAAATTAGTAAGTTAAGGAATATTAATAATAAAGCTTCCTATAAGCACTAAGTGAAGTGGTTATTATGAATTTTCCACATCTCAGATAATCAATGCAGCCTCATCAAGGACAGATTAGCATAGGTTCTTTCTCAATGAGGGCTCAAGCATCAGCTCAAGAGGCATTCTTAAAGGTGTGGAGGATTCAAGTTAAGATACATAGACCTAAATTATCATGGCGGAAATTATTAGCATCTTTAGATAAAGTATTTGGTACCTATTAGGAGTTTGTATAAAGATCTCTGCTGTTTTACAAAACTAGCTTCATAGAAAACAACAGAGACAATCACCAATTTCTGAAAAACAGGGCAAGCTTCAGAAAATATAAACTGTGAGAACTTTGTACCTGAAGAACATAATTAAGTTTAATGAATATGAAAACAAAGACTTTTTAAATTATAAGATACAAATAAAGTGTGTCTAATGCTTGGTAAATTACCACGTAGATAAAATGAGAAAGAGGGGTTCTGCTTAACTGAACTTTTGGTTAACCATGAAGTTTTAGTATTGACTTTTTTAAAAAAAGATTATTTTATTTGAGAGACAGAGTAAGTGAGAGAGGGAAAGAGAGATCATGAGCAGGGGGTGGGGCAGAGGGAGAAGCAGACTTCCTGCCAAGGGGAGGGGGGAGAGTCTGATGCAGGGCTGGATCTGATCCCAGGAAGCCAGGATCATGACCTGAGCTAAAGGCAGATGCTTAACTGACTGAGACACTCAGGCATCCCTTAATATTGACTCTTAAAGAACTAAGACACAGTAAGTGAAGGGTGATAGAATATGCCTTTCTAAAATATGCCTCTTTGCCTTAAGGATTATTTTGAGCTAAAGTCACTTAAAGAACAGCAAACACAGAGCTTTCTGTGAATTGCCCTTATCTACCTAAAGACAGATCTTCCAAAAGAAACTCAATTATCATAAATCCCTTCCCTGGGAGTTTCATCAACTAGGTAAGATTGACTCTTAATCAGAGGAAAGGAGACCAATGGAACAGAATCGAGAGTCCAGGAATAAAACCCAGCCTATACAGTCAACTATGAGCTGAATTCGTACAAAGAGAAGAATGGTGATTGCCAGGAGCTGGAGGAAATGGGGAGATGTTGGTCAAAGATTACAAACCTCCAGTCTTAAGATGAGTAAGTTTTAGGAATCTGATGTACAGCATGGTGATTAATAGTTAGCAATACTGTCTTATACACTTATATATTTGAAAGTTGCTAAGTGAGTAAATCTTGAACATTCTCACCACAAAAAAGAAATGGTAATTATGTGACACATTACACCTCACACCATGGTGGTAATCACTTTGCAATATAGATCAAATCCGTATACTGTATACCTTAAACTTATATGTCAATTATATTTCAATAAAGTTCAAAAAAGAAAAAAGAGAACCAAAACACTTTACCATAAACAATCCATGGTCTCATCAAAGCTCGTGAGCCTGCTAATTATTCAACAGTCAGATGCACAGGATAACTAAGAAGCATGTCAATAATAAGGCTATCCCTATGTCAACAATACACTTTTGAAAACAGCTTTAAAATTCTGTACAGGAGAAATACTGATATATTTCCTTTACTACTTAGCAGTCTCCACAAGAACTAGTTTCCATGTTATTTGTAATGTGAATTGGAAGAGCTAAGCTGTTAACATTTAAGTCTCCATCAATTTCCAGAACCTTCTTTCCTACCAAGACTAGTATCATTCAAAGACATAGGAATTCTAAAGATAAAAGAGATGGGAGTGGTACATGGATGACCCTCTTTTTTTACTGGGTTTCTAGCCCTCCTTTCGTCAACTAATAACTGCAGAGACAAGGTGTCAACCCCACAGGTAGATCAAGTAGAAAGGAAAGGTGGTTTTTGGCAGTGCATTAATTTTAATAATATTCTTTTAAACAATATTTCAGCTTTTATATTTTTAGTTCTAATAATCTTTTTTAAGATTTTATTTATTTATTTTAGAGAAAGAGAGAGAAAGGGGTGGGGCAGAGGGGAACAGAGAGGGACAAGTAGACTCCACACTGAGTGTGGACACCAACACTGACTGGTCTCAATCTTACGACCCTGAGATCATGACCTGAGCCAAACCAAGAGTCAGGCACTCAACCAACTAAACCACCCAGGTGCCCCTTTAATAATCTTTTTATTTTATTTTTTTATTATGTTATGTTAGTCACCATACAGAACATCATTAGATTTTCATGTAGTGTTCCATGATTCATTGTTTGCGTATAACACCCAGTGCTCCATGTGATACATGCCCTCCTTAATATCCATCACGGGACTAACCCATCTCCCCACCCCCTCCCTTCTAAAATCCTGTTTGCTTCCCGGAGTCCACAGTCTCTCATTAGGAGAAGGAAGGGAAGAGTTAAGGGGAGGAAATCAGAGGGGGAGACGAACAATAATCTTTTAAAAATTTTTTTGTATTTTTATATTTTAAGTAATATTCTTTTTAAAAAATGGCCTCTTAAATTCACTTAAAAAGATTTTTACCAATATAATTAGAGTTCTGCATCTGCTAGTAGAGAGGATGAAAAAATAGTCATTTTATATCAAAAAATGCATTCTTACAAAATGGATCACATGTTGGTTTAACTCACCATTAAAAACAATTTTTTAAAGGTATCAGTTTTTTTTTTCATACTTAGTCATTTTTTCCCTTCACATTTTACCTTTTAGGTGCTAGAATAAATGGATTCCATATTATTCACCATTAAAGATCCTTATTTCTGGCCTCACCCATCAGGTGTATTTGCGAATTTAGTAACTAGATCATCACAAAAAGGTAATGGAGACAAACGGGTTAGTGGCTTGAGTTTAATAATTTCACACAAATTCTGAGAACTGTTTTTCTCTGTATTTAAATAAAAAGGCAAATAACCCAGAAAATGTTTTTGAAAATTTGTATTGTGATTTTCACAATACATATACTGTAGAGGAAAAATAATTTTCCCTCTGTTTTTCTAAGTTCTCAGCTGGGGCTCCTATAACAAAAGACAGGTAACAGGAGAAAGAAACAGAAGTTTGTTAACTTGTATCTCTTATATATACATGGGGGACACACAGGAAAAATGAGTAACTCAAAGAGATGGCTTAGAATTCAGGCTTAAATGCCACCTTCAGGGGCACCTGGGTGGCTCAGTCATTAAGCGTCTGCCCTGGGCTCAGGGTGTGATCCTGGCATTCTGGGATCGAGCCCCACGTCAGGCTCCTCCACTGGGAGCCTGCTTCTTCCTCTCCCACTCCCCCTGCTTGTGTTCCCTCTCTCACTGGCTGTCTCTCTCTCTGTCAAATAAATAAAATATTAAAAAAATAAAAATTAAAAATAAATGCCACCTTCAGCTAAAAACAAAGAAAGAAGAGTATGAGGGAGGCTGGCCATGAAGTGACCATGAGAAGCATGGTAAACAAATGTAAGGTTTGTTATGTAGATGTCCCTGCCTTTTCCATTTTTAAGATTCATTTGTGATTTAGAGTCATTAGTTTCTTGGTACAGAGAAGGAAATACTCTTACAAACGGAGATTTCCTTTATAAATACAAATTTCCCTTATAAAATGGTTACTTCTACTCTATCTTCAGAGCTTCTCCTGTGTCTGCTGTTTATCAAAATAATCAGCTCAAATGTTTGGGGTGGCATAGTCTGGTCTCCTACAGTCATATTTTGGAGTAGTATTTATTAGTTTCCTACAGTACAAAATTACAACAGCCAAGCAAACTTCTGACCAGGCACAATTTCTTTAAAATTATAACATATGACTGTTGTCTTCCATTTATTAAAAGAGTAAACATCCCTTGTATTCTTCTACATATTTCTAAAGGTCAATGATTTAAAAAACAAGAAATGAATAGGTAGGAAATAGATTTTCTTTTAAGTCCACAAGTAAATGGAAACCTTTATTACCATTCATTAAGAAAATAAAAGAGTGAGGGCGCCTGGGTAGCTCAGTCCATTAAGCATCCAACTCTTGGTTTCTGCTCAGGTTGTAATCTCAGGGTCCTGAGATCAAGACCCGCGTCCAGCTCTGTACTCAGCATGGAGAGAATTAAGATTCTCTCTCCCTCTCCCTTTGCCCCTCCCCACCTCAAATAAATAAATAAGTCTTTAAAAAAAGGAGTGACAATCCCATGAAATTAGTGTTTAATACATCTGGTTGCTAGAGATGCAATTTCATGAGAACCTGATGCCAGATCACTGCTGAGCGTTTACATTTTCCTAGAAAATGTGCAACTCAATTAAAAATTTTTCCACATTATCAAGTTTTAATTTTATGTAGTATTAATTGCTATTTAGAAAAAGAGTAGTTTACATCATACTTTTAGTAAAAGATTAGGCCTTCCATAATATCAAGCATGTATATAGCATAAATGCACCTTGCTCCTTTCACCTGACCACTTGTCTTGACCAAATTAATTTTTTTTTAAAGATTTTATTTATTTATTTGACAGAGATAGAGACAGCCAGCGAGAGAGGGAACACAAGCAGGGGGAGTGGGAGAGGAAGAAGCAGGCTCATAGCGGAGGAGCCTGATGTGGGACTCGATCCCATAACGCTGGGATCACGCCCTGAGCTGAAGGCAGATGCTTAACCGCTGTGCCACCCAGGCGCCCCTTGACCAAATTAATTTTAATCAGGAAGTAAGCATTTCATTTGTTCTTCAAAAAAAGTTCAATCAAGGAATATTTTCAAGATAGGTCGGCTCACAGAAAAACAAAGTTATCCTAAGAATTTATTCTAAAGAGTTTTATAACAACCATAGTAAGTAAATATGCAATAAAATGTTTTCTTTCTTTCTTTCTTTAACTGGAAAAGAAAGCTACTTTGAATTAGTGAAGTCTTTGTCACAAAATATCTTTTAAAGAAAAGATGCTTTACCGCTCAAGTATAAAAATTTAGTCACAACAGTCAAAAGAAGTGAACCCCAATATATATCCCATTTATTCTGATTAATTTTAAATTATTTATAATTGACATATTTTTTCTTTATCAATGGATTTAAGGGTTTAAGAACTCTTAAAAATAGCTCTCTTATATAGGTTAAGCAAACTGTTCGATCATATTTATATTAGAAACTTTTACACCAAAAAAGTAAAGCTTTTGCTCTTAAAAAAAAAAAAAAAAAGTAACTGCCAGCCAAGCCTCTGTTCAAATTACCAGAAAATCTGAATTAATAGAGACAAAATTTAAAAAGTCAATATTCAATACACCAGGATATAAGAAAAAGAAAAGAAACTTAGCAGGGCTCTTTTTGCCATTTCGTTTTTCCCATATGAACTAAACAAAAAGACAAGTCCTTAATGACTTACAGGTACACAGATTTTTTAATCCTGTGGATTTCTTCTGCCCATGCCCTACTTTATGTTTTCTTTGCTTCTTGCCTAAATTATTTTGTAATAACTTCCTCACTGGTCTCTCTCTTCCTCTTCCAATGGGATTCCATAAAAAGAAAAAATAAAAAGGGTCCTTGCAGTTAAAAAAAAAAAAAAAAAGCTACAGATGGTGACTACAGTTACTGTGGTGAGCAATGAGTAATGCACAGTATTGTCTAATCACTAAGTTGCACCCGTGAAACTAATATAACATTGTAGGTCAACTATACTTCAATAATTTTTTAATGAAATACATAAAAAAAAAACCTTGGAAAGTGCTAGGTTAAATGTCAAAAAATATTTTTTTAACCTGTAGTACTTCTTACTGCCTTTAATATTCCATGTGTATTGTAAATGTCCAAAATACCATTATAACCATTTCTTAATAAAATGCTTATGATAAACTACTGTATCAGTCAAGATCCTACTTTCCTTTTCCAACTTTACTTCCCACTGTGCTTCCAGACCCTTTTACACCTCCGTTCCTCTGTCCATGATGCCTAGCTCTTGCAGTGTCCTTCCTCTCATCTCTACTTACGGAAATCAGGCTTAGCCATAAAGGTATAGGATCAAAAGATACCTCCTCCAGGAAGTCATTTCAAATTCTCCCCAGTTTTCTACTTCCCCCAAGGATTCTATGACTTTATTAAAGCATTTATTTGTCGGCCTTAAGATTATCCTATAAACATAACTTTCTCCCTCACTAAATTACAAGGCATGGAAAATAAGAACTGCCTAGTATACAGTTGGTATTCAAAACACAAATTGAAATAATGGTTTTAATTTTTCCAAAGAGTGCCTGAAAACAGACCTCATTGTGTTATACAAATACATATAAACTTGCAAAACTGGTAGAACAGATGTTACCACCTCCCATCACCATCATTTGACAGATTAGAAACATCATAATTATTATTATATCAAACAATTAACATTTCTTCAACATTATGTGCCAGCCACTCAGCTAAGTTCTTTACACAGTTTTTTTCATTTGATCCTAAATGCAATCTTATAAGGTAGGTTCCATTATTATCCCCAATTCATCCCCAAATCAGATGAGGAAACTGAAGGTCCAAGACGCGAAGATACCAGCCCAAGGTCTGACTGCTAGTGAGTCAGGGTTAGGAAGTGACAGAGCTTAGAATCAAGGCCAGATCTGTCTGACTCCAAAGTTCATCCTGTTAACTGCTACACTTTTCTGCCTTTCAATAGTTGCCCAAGTAATTCCTACTAATAAACCATGATGCTAATCATAGTTCATTTAAACTTAGTAATAAAAAGTATTATCTGGCTTCAAAGATCTCAAAATTCACTAAAATAAAATCTGACATCTATACTATTGAACCATAACTGCAACATTAAAATGAAAGAATTACTTACTTGCACAATTTGCCTTCTGCCACGTGGAATTAAAAAACTCAGACAGAATCACAACTATCTGCATTCTATCTGCCATTAAGAGACTTCTGGCACAACTATGACTCTCTGACGTATTCTGTAACAACAGCAACAAAAAGATAGAAAAATACAATCTGAGTATTTTTAGACTTCCCAAACAACAGCTTTAGGCAAAAAGAAAAAAAAACTTATAAAAATAACTAAAATATTTATTGAAAGCATTTTTAAACATTTTGTTTGATATAATCAAATAATGACGTCATTAATAACAACCATAATAAAACAAAAGCAGCTAAATATTTACTGATACCAGATTCATTGGCAAGAGAAGAAAATCTTTGCTTCTTAAATAAATACTTGCTTCTACTGAACAATCTCAACCACTCAGGCCCAAGTTGCATGCATCATATTTCTTATTTTTTATACATAGGAAAAAATTCTGGAAAGCTTTCATCAAAATGTAGCACTAGTTATCTCTGAATAATGGAAATATGGTGATTTTCTTTTTCTTTTTTGCCTTTTTTATACTGTCTAAATTTTTCTACAACGAACATATATTATTTACATAACTTCTTTAATCTGGTGAGCAAATGATTACAAAATGTTTAAGTTTCATCTTCTGGGAAATTTTTGGTTCAAAATCCTATAAATCACAAGAAAATGGGACACACCAATTTGTACCCAAATAGTTTATACCCACAGAGAATATGCTTTTCACAGATCATTTTAATAATGAAACTCACACGTCGCAAAAAAGTAAATCCAAGTTCCTAAATTATTTGATCCTTATCGATTTCTTTTCCCTTTTGCCCCAAGCAAGGAATTAAGTCATCCTGACTCTTCATTCTCTCAGTTATTTAACTCTTACTGCTTACTTACCACGCACTCTGAGAATCCTGAAATTTTGAGGGTACAGAAAGTATAAGGGAATGCCATAAACACTGGGACTTCAAGAACCTCCCCAGAGGTTAACTACCAAATCTTGTCAACTCTACTTTCTACATATCTCTGAAATCTATCCATTTCCCCCCATCACAATGGTCTCCATGTAGCCTAGCCACCATTTCTCCCATCACTGCAAGAGTCTCTTAATCCATCTCCCACACCTACTCTTCCCCTACCCTCCCCATCCCCTGTTCCTTCCACTTTCTCTCATGTAACCAGAATGGTTGTTGAAAGTGCAAATCTGATCATGTCATTCTACAGAATTAAACCTCTCAATAACATCTCCCTTTTTCAACATGAAAGTCTAACACCGTTAACATACCCAATAAGGCCCACACTACCGGGTACCTGCCAACTTCCTCAGGCTCAGATCGGTAGTCTCCTCCTGGATCATAGTACTTTGAGTTCTTTCTAGTGCTCAAACACACCAGACTCAGAGTCTTCACACCTGCTACTTTTTACATGTATACCCTCTCACCCCTGCCCCATACCCTCTCAGATTTTACATTATCAGCTTTAACCACTGACTACTCTACCTACCACTAGCCCTAGTCAAGATCAGCTCCCTTGTTATATGCTTTGGTAGCATCTGGGGTTTTTTACTTTGCAACACTTATCACACATGAATTAAATAATACTTGTATTATTATATGCTTAATATCTGTTTTTCCTACCAGACAGAAAGCTCTGCTTATTCACAGCTATATCCCTAATAACTACTACTAGCCTGTACATACTACGTACTCAATAATTTTCTTGAATGAATGCATAAGAAGCATTATTTTCTGATCACTAATAAAAGACAGATTATAATGTTATTCTATATTTGGAGTTTCTCCCTATATCCCTAAGACTTTATTTATCAGTCTATACTTAAAGTATGTTGAACAGCTCCAGGTACATACGCCTAATCACGAGCACCTTCATAAACATATATATACATCTTTGTGTATCTATACCTATCTATACAAATTTTAAACAAACCAAGTAGAATGAAATAGAGCTAAGCAATTCAGAGTTTTGGGGGCCCTAGCAACTTCTCTGAGGATGCTGAACAGCTCAATGACACCACTATAGGTTTATACTAAAAGGATAAAGTATGACTCCAAGGAAGAGGCAATCAGTTATACCATTCAAGTTTCACAAATCACTGTATTCTTTACCTTCAGTTAATAAAACTATATGTGGTCCTTATCTCAGTGGCAAGAAAATAGAATTCTTATCAGACAATTCTGTTAGATTAAATGAATTAGCTTGCTGTACCAGAGAAATCACTTGCAAATTTCTACCTTTGATTGTTTTTCTCCTTGTTATACTTCCCTCCTCTCTCAATCAATCCATGGACATGGATTCACCCTGAAGAGATGACAAAGGATATCTTATTCAAAATTCAGCTTATAGGTTTTCTCTGATTGACCCCACCTTGCTCTGTTCCCTCCTTTAACTCGCATCTCCCTTAACCCTTTTGCTGTAAGTCGCCACTGTACAAAATATAACATTCACATTGATGATTTTTTCCTTTTTTCTTTTTCTCAAAATAGGTTTGTTTCCTCAACTACGCTGATAGTTTGAAGCTTGGGCCTTATCCTCCTTTTCCTTCTGTATCGTTTTACCAGCCCAATGTTTAAGAATAACATGTGCTTTGCTGCAAAACGGACGGCACTGGAGGAGATAATGCTAAGTGAAATAAGTCAAGCAGAGAAAGACAATTATCATATGATTTCTCTCATCTATGGAACATAAGAACTAGGATAATCGGTAGGGGAAGAAAGGGATAAAGAAAGGGGGGGGTAATCAGAAGGGGGAATGAAACATGAGAGACTATGGACTCTGAGAAACAAACTGAGGGCCTCAGAGGGGAGGGGGGTGGGGGATTGGGATAGACCGGTGATGGGTAGTAAGGAGGACACGTATTGCATGGTGCACTGGGTGTTATACGCAACTAATGAAGCATCGAACTTTACATTGGAATCCGGGAATGTACTGTATGGTGACTAACATAATATAATAAAAAATCATTAAAAAAAAAAAAAGAATAACATGTGCTTGCTGATTAAACTGATTTAAAGGAAAGATTGAGTCTATGTGAGTCAAATACATTACTCCCTAGAAATAACACCCCCCCATACACACAAAGAACAACTGATTCCTCCAAGTTCACTTCTAAGAAACTCAGAACACTTTTTTTCCATAAGTCCATTATGACACATGATGATTCAATTCCCAAACCAATCCAAGAAAGCCTATTAAATCCATGAAGTACCTCAGAACCGTAGAAATCATGCTTTTGAGCTAGCAAAGCACATCCACCTCTACTGAGGAAAGGCAGGCAAAGAGGTCAAGGTCTAGGATGAATTCGAAAGGAAATTCAGATTGAGTAAAGGGTTTTTCTGCCTTTTTTTTTTTTTAAACTCTTTATTCTCTTCCTTTCACAAGGGTGAGGTGAGCCTGGTGCCCAGATCACTGGTAGAATCTGACAGGCACAAATGAGAGGAAGGAAGTTTCTGCTCACCCCCCACCTCCCACCAAGCCTCTCTTGGGCAATGAGGAATTTATGTGGAAATTCAAACACAGATTGGGTGACGGTCATAATACTGTACCACTAGAGTTTGCGGTAATTTTTTAGCCTCTTCTTAATTCCACAGTATCTACACAAATAAGGAAAGCATCTGCTCCCTCAAAAGATCCAAACTTTGCATCATGACTCAATCATCTTGACCACAAAACAACTCACCTAATTGCTCAAAATAGAATATGATGTCATATCATACCTTGCTATAGTGACAGGGACAAGTCTTGGGGTACTTTATTTTTAAATCATAGGAAAATAGATAGGGATATACATCTGCCTTGCTATACTAATAGAAGTATGCCTGAGATTGGGGCGCCTGGGTGGCACAGCGGTTAAGCGTCTGCCTTCAGCTCAGGGCGTGATCCCGGCGTTGTGGGATCGAGCCCCACATCAGGCTCCTCTGCTATGAGCCTGCTTCTTCCTCTCCCACTCCCCCTGCTTGTGTTCCTCTCTCGCTGGCTGTCTNAATTTATTTAAACTATGTTAAAATCAAATACAAATGGAGACCAGACTTGGAACATTCCCTGATCAGACAAAACCAGTTTAGTCATACAAACAAAAGCTTAATTTAGCTTATTTTGCAAGACAAGTGAGGCTAACTTGACCTGGGCCACTTCTTAGCTCTTTGAAAATCATCAACCAGACTTTTGTTACCCAAAATTGATATGAGGTAATTACTAACCAATTCTCTTTACAAAAATTCCTATGAAAAATTTTAAAAAATTCCTATATGTAACCAACTCTGTGAAGAATTAATGCAGTCACTCTTGCATACATGCACACTGCTTTATAACAATGCATCTCTGAGCCTCATTCCATGTTTTGGTTTGAGTGCTCCCAGTTTGCAAAATGTCTTTTTTGGTTTGTGCACAATGAATTTTTACTAATTGCTACTTCAGTGATTCATTGGTTTTAACTGTTTTTTCCAAACTTGTAAACGAGCTCTTTACAGAAAGATTGACCACATTATTTATTTAATGCAAATAAATTACCTATTTATGTAAAAAAATAGATTTGTTAATATCAGGTTGACTTAAAACAGGACGCAACTCTATAGTTCATATTTTGTCAGATCAACTATGACTTATGAAATAATTTCAATCACATTTTCGTGAGACTACTTGTCTCTCAATACAAGAGGAACTTACCCTCACTCACCACAATCCCAACATGTTTTTCCTTTACAAGGTATATCCAGCCCACACCTCAAGACTCCTACCAGCCCTAACACTCTTACCCTTACTACTCTAGAGCCTGTAAGTTTCTTATTAGCAGGAATATGTATTCTCACCTTTTTTCCCTCCCTCCCTTCCTCCCTTTCCTTTTTATTAAACCCCTCACAGGACCTACCACGTGACCAGAAAAGTGTTAAGAGTACCAAAAATGGAGAGCAGATAAACTACCTCCTAAAATTTTAGCTCCCATTTACTGAGAACTCCTACTATGTGCTAGTTTTCGAAGAGCTCCTTTCATCTTATCGATAAGAAAACAGGCATAGAGAATGTAAGTATCTTGCCCAGAATATGCCGGCTAATAGGAACTGGACACCTGGCTGACCGGCTGCAGACTCTCTTAATCACTAAGATAAACTCTCACATGTTATCTCTTTTAATCTTTGTAACAGTCACATCAGGCAGCTGTTTGTCTCCATTTTGCAGAGGAGTAAACTAAGGCTATAAAATAATTAATCCAAGACCGAGCTGCTATAAAGTGGTGGATCTGATACTATCTGCTACAAAGCTCAAGCCTCCTAATCACTACCACATTATAGTTTCCTCACTCTCCTTGGAGTTTCAGAAAAGGGTCCTTCCTGGAAACACCAAGTAGAGATGGGAAGAAGCTGTCGCAGTGGGGTGAGGAGAATAAAGGAGGGAAAGGAAAAGTAGGGTTAAGGGCGCAGGACCCCCAAGAAAAACAGCCATACCTATTTGCAAACATGTATCAAGAAGATGCCCAACAGCAGCCATGGAGGCAAAACTCCGAACTCCAAGACCTATAATGCTACTCACTCTTCTGATGCCCCAAACTGCACAGTCCCAGTCCAACCCCCTTTTCTTACAAAACAGGGAAACTGAGGCCCCTAGAGTACACCATCATTACATCCTCCTTTCCCAACCCTCCACGCCGGAGGACCCGGGTTTGCTCCTCTACCCACCCCCACGGCTCGACTGATGTTGTCCATCTTGTTGGCGACCTGTTGGAAGAGGGGGTAGCAGGTCTGACAGAGGCGCACCGGCCGGGCGCTGCGCACTAGACACCCGGTCAGCTCTGCGCTGCTGTTGGCGAAGTCCAGTAACAGCTCCCGACACTCGGGATCCAGATCCGGCAGGTCAGGGGGTAGGGACAGCGGCCCCAGCCTTCCGCCCCGCAGCAGGGTCAGGGACAAGTCCTCCACTTCCAGCAACTGCTGCTCCGACAGGAGGTCGTAGAGGACTCTGTGAGGGCTG
Organism: Ailuropoda melanoleuca; assembly: GCF_002007445.2. Classification (NCBI taxonomy): domain Eukaryota; kingdom Metazoa; phylum Chordata; class Mammalia; order Carnivora; family Ursidae; genus Ailuropoda; species Ailuropoda melanoleuca. The sequence goes on from NC_048227.1 coordinate 57,966,329, forward strand.
CTGACCGAGGCGAGTGCGCCCAGAGCCAGCCACGACCATAGCAGCGGCACCAGTAGCAGCCGCGGCAGAAGCAACGACCTCCGCAACGCGACTGTCGCGTCCGGACCCATTGCGGGGTTCAGAAACCCCAAGGCACTCACTGCCGCCTCTCCAACCCCAGCCGGTGATGCTGACCGCCGCCGCTTCCGGCTTCCTCGGGCGCAGGCCGCGAGCAGGGTCACGAGGCGCGCGCGTCATGGCCCCGCCTGGCGCGCGGCGCCCCGCCCCATTGGCTGCCGAGAGCCTCTCGCGGCCCTCCGGCCGGCGCGCGCGCGAAAGCGCGCACACACAGACGGGTTCGCGCTCCCAGCCGGCGACAAGCACCTGACTGAAGGGATGCGAGAGCGAGGGCTGCGTCAGGCTGTGGACCACCGAGCCGAGGTTCGCCCACCCTGCGACTACAGGCGTCCACCACGTCGAACAATTGAATCTCGGGGATCTGGGCCCTCGGTCGCCCACTGCTTTGGGAGTTCCCTGCGTTCTAGAAGTCTGAGGAGTTACTTCACACCGCAGAAAGCCGGACGGCCTCCGCCGTGGGAATTACGAGTGAGTTCCTTGAGAAAGCCTGCTGGCAGGTGCCTTTGCAGCTTTTTACTTAGTGGTTTCTTAGCATAATTTACCCCCTCAACCTATTTGGAAAGAGTAATAACATCTGTTGATTATTTTTGGGTAGTGGAGCCTAGTGGCTTCCGAGCTTTTTTTCTTTTAACTTGAAACTGTCAATGTCGGCGTTTTCCAATAGTCCTTGTGCGATAATGGAAGAATTCTAGATCTGCATTTTCTAATACGGTAGCCATTAGCCACTTGTGGCAGTTGAGCGGTTGTAACGTAGCTACTGCTACTGGAACTTAATTTTAATTGTACTTAAATGTAAATAGCCCCGTCTGGCTCGTGGTGCTGTGTTGGACAGCGCAGGTTCTCTCACTGTGTAGCCTGGTGCTAGGGTGGCTAATGTCCAGGTTTGCTTGGGACTGCAGGGGTTCTTGGGGTGCAGCACAAACGTGCATCCAGTGCAAAACCCTGGAAAGTCCTGGGCAGACCTCATAGCTGCAAACTCCCAATTTCTGACATGCCCAAGGGAATGGCAGGGGACACTCTCTAACAAGTGCCAGATACCATTGCTGGGCTGTACGATGTAAGCTAATGACCCGGAAAATGGTTTTCTGACAAGTATCTGACGAACAAGTTTGATAGAAAAAATATTTCCTGGCTGTTTTGTATGCTCCCGCTTTCATTTTTGCCTTGTAAATTGCAGAGCTTCTGTACTAACTCCCATTCAGCTTATGGTGCTAATTCATGTTTCCAAGGGTTCTTAAAGTTACTTTTTACCCATTCTGTTTGGTTATTGTTTTGTATTCCTAAATTTGCTTGTGATGGCTAAATTTTGTTTCATTTTCTTTACCAAGAAACTGAACTAGTAGGAAACTTGATTTATATAACAATAAATTTATTTTCAGAGAAGAGACAAATAAGTTGTCTTAATTTTTCTCAAATGTTATCCTGTAACTTTAGGTCTTCCTATGCATTACCATTCTTAAGAGTTATTTCAGGCATCATCATGAGTTCAAACTCTGTGAAAAGTAATGTGGCACAGTCAACAACATTACAAATGCCCATACTCTGACCCAGCAAATCCACTTCTAGGAATTTACTTTAAACATATATTAACCTTTTATAGACATGATTATTAATTGCAGTATTGTTTGTAAGAGTAAAAGAATGGGTGAAAAGAGAATGTTAAAGAAATCATGGGCCCTTTTCCCCCTCCCTTCCCTTCCTGGAACAAAGGGTGTCAGAGCACAGGTAAGAAGAGGAGGACATTGGAGGGTTGGGGGAAAGCATCAGCCTGTTGCAGAGTATTGGATCATGGGTAGGGTAAGAAGAGTTTCTCTGCAGGGGAGGGGGCAGCACTGAGTGGGAGTTTGCTTACATTCAGAAGAATTGATCAAGTAAGAAAATATATTAAGGATAATGGGAGTCCAGTTTCTCACTGTCAGAAAAGGGAGTTACAAATATGAAAACAGAAAAGTCAGGTACCTGGGTGGCTCAGTTAAGCGTCTGACTCTTGATTTCAGCTCAGGTCATGATCTCAGGGTTATGAGATTGAGCCCCACCTTGGGCTCCTCTCTGGGCATGGGGCCTACTTCGGATTTTGTCTCTCTCTCTCTCTCTTTCCCTCTCCTTCTCTGCCCTTCCCCCCCACCAAAGAAAAAGAAAAAGAAAAACAGAGAAAAGTAGAATGAACTCTGTAATGTTGGATTAGAATTAGCAATATCAGTGACTGGAAATACATATAAATACAGAAATAAATATAGATGTAAATGTATATGTGTGTATATTTATATATGTGTGCATGCATGCACTCTGTGTGTGTGTATGTGTTTTCCCTGGTTTTATCCACTGAGAAGGCCTAGTAGCAGGGGCACCCCATTAATAATAATGAGTATATAAAGGGCCCAGATAGTGTCTTCTAAATATTATTCTCCGCTAAAGGGAACCAAGAATCCTTGGAGAAATAACTGATTCCACCACTAGGGCAGGAAAAACACAAGTTTAGCCTGGATCATCTTGTTGTGCCAGAAAGCAAAAAAGTGCTCAAAGAATTAATGGGGACATTTCAACAACACACAGAAACCAGCTTGAATAGACTACCACTGGCCAAATCTGGGAAAATTTGAGCATCAAAATAATGATGATTAACATGTCACAATCCATTGAATAAAATAGGAAATCATGAGCCTATATTGATATATTTAAATAAATGAATAAATTGAATGTTTCATGAGAAATAAGATATTTACATATTTTCAAAGTCACCTCCCCCAAAATACTTACTAATTACAAATGGAAAAAATGAGTAAATTTACAGTGGAAAGAAGTCTGTCAGACTCCACGTTAATCAAATGGTCAATATGAATATCATCACAATGGGATGAATAGAAATTATATGCCACCTGATAAAACACAGTTAGAAGATCACAGCATCACTTCTGTTATATTCCTGGCCAAAGATACATAACATGATGCTAATATGAGAAAGCATCAGACAAAGCAAATTAGGGTTCATTCTAAAAAATAGCTAGCCTGGGGTGCCTAGGTGGCTCAGTCAGTTGATCGTCTGCCTTCGACTCTGGTTATGGTCCCAGGGTCCTGGGATCAAACCCTGCATTGGGCTCTCTGCTCAGCAGGAGCCTGCTTCTACCTCTCCCTGTCGCTCCCCCTGCTTGTACTCTCTATCAAATAAATAAATAAAAAATTTTTAAAAACTTTAAAAAATAGCTAGCCTGTAATCTTCAAAAGTGTTATAGGTATAAGAGTCAGGGAAAGATTGAGAAACTGCATCTGACATGACGGACATTATTGGGATAACTAGTGATATTTGAATAGGGTCTGAGTATTAGATGGTAGTAATGTATAATGTTAATTTCCTGATTTTGATAATTATATTGTGGTCAATGTAAGCAAATATTTTTATTTGTAGAAAATATATAGAAAAGCATTCAAGGGTGATAGGATATCGAGTTAGCAACTTACTGGTTCTGGAAAAAAAATTATTTGTACTATGCTTACAACTTTTTTATAAACTTGAAATTGTTTCAAACTCTAAAAATATATATTGTAAAAGCAATTAGGGTACAGCAATGCAGTAGAATTCTATGCATTTGAAATCTTATGTGCTAATGTGGAACAATTGCCAAAATAAATGAAGAAAAGTGTCAGAGGTAAAGAATTCTTAATGCTTGGGGCACCTGGGTAGCACAGTCGTTAAGTCTGCCTTCGGCTCAGGGCATGACCCCGCATTCCGGGATCGAGTCCTACATCGGGCTCCTCCGGTGGGAGCCTGCTTCTTCCTCTCCCTCTCCCCTGCTGTGTTCCCTCTCTCGCTGGCTGTCTCTCTGTCACATAAATAAATAAAATCTTTAAAAAAAAAAAAAGAATTCTTAATGCTCATGCGTGCATATGCACAGACGGTCTCCAGAAGGTTACCCAAAAATTCGTCACTTTGGTAAAAGAGGAATTGAGGTGAGGAGTGTGGGAACAGGGCTAGGAGGGACACCGTTCATTATAAACTTTAGTACTTACAAAATTTTGTTCCATAGGTGTATACTTCTTATGAAATAAAATAATAAAAATTAAAAGAGTTCAATTTGTCATTCATCAGTGGGCTCAGGACATTTATGAATCCCACAAAACTTGTTTGAAGAATTTTGTATGTATATATATTTTTCTGAGAAGAAAGTTATAGCTTTCATCATACTTTTTTATAGGGATCTCTAATCCAAAAGGTTAACAACCATTGATTTAAAATAAACCTCAATAAATTTTCTTCCTTCAAGTTTGAGTTACACTAAATTTGCTTTTTATCTCACCTATCTTAGAAAATGTGACACAAACAACAAAGCGAAACAAAAAGCAATAATTCATTGTGGTAGGTACTACAATAAACAAAGACGACTAGAACACAATTGTGCTCTCAAAGAATAAGATATAAAATCAAATGTGTACAATAAAATTAAATATTAAAGGAGATAATACATAAATGTCTTAGAAACATTAAAGATAGAACTAATTACATCTAGGAGTTTGGAGAAGAGTCAGAAATGTCTCCAAAGAGGAAGCGATTTTTGAGTGGTATCTTATAGAAAAGTAGGAATTCACCTAGTAGCAGCTTCAGAATGTCTCCCTAGGAAGGAGTAAGTGGCAGAAGTCTAGATAGAAACAAGGACTGGAGAAGTTGTCTTAAAGCTGCATCAGTATGGCAAACACTGTTTTGTGGGGTTTTTAAAACATATTTTGGGGGGGAGGGCAGAAAGAGAGGGAGAGAATCTCAAGCCAACTCCCCACTGAGGTTGAGCGCAGAGCCGGGTAGCTGGAATTTAGGACCCTGAGATCGTGACCCAAGCTGAAACCTGGAGTCAGATGCTCAACCAACTGAGCCACCCAGGAGCCCCACACTATTTTGTTTCTTAGGGTTACTGGTGGAAATCATGGGGATGGTGATGAAGCCAATCTGCCCACTTACATTCTGTGCTAAAAAAAACTTAAGTTTTATCCTTTAGGAAAGGGGGATTCATTTGAAGATTTAAGCAGGACGATAATAGAATCATTTGGGCATTTTAGGAACGGAAGTCTCACAACAGTGTGGAAAATTTTTTTGCAGTACTAAGACTAATGCATAATTAAAGGAAAAGATAGTAAAGGCCTAAAGGAGGCTGAGGTGGGAGTGGGAGAGGAGGGATTAGATTGAAGAGATATGATACAGAAGGAACTAGAATTGATTATGTAGTTCTGGAATGTGAACCAGTGATGGATCCAAGGTTACAAATTTGGGCAACTGGGTGAATGGTGGTGCCATGGACAGAAATAGAGAATACAGGAAGAGTGGGATACATGTGGACTGTGATAGAAACAGTGAATTCAACTGGAATTTTTAGCTGAGGATGCTTTTGATAGAGACACCCAGGGAGCGTTTTAAATTACACATCTGGTATATGGGAGAGTAGCCTAGGCTAGAGACTAAGAGTTGGGAGTTACTGATGTTTATGTGAAAGCTGAGTGCTTGAAGGTAAAGGAGTCACCCAGAGACTGAGACACTAAGATTAATTAATGCTTGTCAAAGATTACATTCATGGACGATATACATAGTAGCCCCAAAATTTAAGAATCAGATCAAGGAAAGGTCTCATCTTGAGTGTAAACCTAATAACAAAAGTAATGCCACTGCCTAAATTCAGGTCCTTTGCATCTTTTGCCTACATTATTTCGATAGCAAAGGACAGAGATCAAAGGAAAATGTAAGAAACCCAAAGAAGAGAAAGAGAAATTGACCTGTAGTGCCATCCCAAATTCCTCCAGTAAACTAAAAACATGAATCAATTTTCATGGAAAACTATTAAGAAAATTTACCCATGTCAGGGCGCCTGGGTGGCTCAGTCGATAAGCAGCTGCCTTCGGCTTGGGTCATGATCCCAGGGTCCTGGGATCAAGCCCCGCATTGGGCTCCCTGCTTAGCCAGGAGCCCGCTTCTCCCTCTCCCACTCTCCCTGCTTGTGTTCCCTCTCTCACTGTCTCTCTCTCTCTGTGTCAAATAAAATAAAATCTTAAAAAAAAAACAACTTTAAAAAAAGAAAAGAAAATTTACCCATGTCAAATCACTGTGCTGTACACCTGAAACTAATGTAAAATCACATCAACTATACTTCAATAAAAAAAGAAAAAGCAATATTATATGCCAATTTAAAAATATTTTTTTAATTACCCAAAATTTTGAAGTAAAGCAAAAGAGAGTCAGTATGCTAGAACATTGTTCAACAGATTCAAGCAAGGATTATTTAATTTTCAAGTCTAGGAGAATAAACCTATGTTTGGCTCTTTACTATTTAGTTAGAGCTCAAACATTATGATGTTACATGTTAATGTGCAGATTTCTCTCTGCTAGAAAAGATAACCCTGCAGGTTACGCTTTGATTACTCTGAGGATCATTAACAACTTTGTATCTAACCTGGCAATTTGATCCTACTAGTCTTTCCTTTTTTCAATGTCTATATCCAGTTTGAGAGACATTAATGAATTCATAAATATTTGAAACATTTTTATTTTGTATTTGTATAAGAGTCATGTTTTTAGGTTTTTGAAAAATTATACTTTAATAGTTATTTCCTTCAGAACATGTGGAATTGGGGGAAAGTAAGGATGTAAGCCAAGAAGATAATCAAAGATGATCAGAGACCCAGGCCAATAACCAGTCTCCCTACTAACACCTTTTCTCCCCTATGGTCTATTCTCACCATTACAGGCAAAATGATCTTTCACAACCTAAGTTGGATCATGCCACTCTTTATGCTCTGACTCTACCAGTGCCTTACACATCTCACTCAAAGTTAAAGGCAAAGGCTTTACTGTGTCCTAGAAGGATCTACATGGTCTGCCACTCCCACCAGCCTGCCCTTTCCCCCTAACCTGCTATAATTTTCTCCCTAGCACTTAATACCATATGTAATCCTATATAGTTGTTTATTTTGTCTCCTCCTACTGAAATTTAAGCTCCTTGAGAGCAAAGACTGACTAGAGATAGAGCAGTTTTGTCCACTGCTGTATCTGTAGTGCTTAGAACAATGCTTGGCACTTAATAGATGCTCCATATTTATCAAATATTTATACTTTTTCACTATCCAAAACAATTATTTCACCTTTTCTCCAAAACAATTATTTCACCTTGAAAAGGTTTGTTTTGGATAGTGAAAAAGTGTACATATTATGTAAGTGTAATAAGATTGCCTGGCATTATTGAGATTTGAGATTTGTGGCCATAATTTTAAGTTCTGACCAGTCAACCTAATGATGTGTTCTCTTCAGCAATGATCAGTTGTTCAGGTAAAAGCATAGAGCAACATAGAAGTTGAGCTTAAGGGGCGCCTGGGTAGCGCAGTCGTTAAGCATCTGCCTTCAGCTCAGGGAGTGATACCGGCGTTGCTGGATCGAGTCCCACATCGGGCTTCTCGGCTGGGAGCCTGCTTCTTCCTCTCCCACTCCCCCTGCTGTGTTCCCTCTCTCGCTGGCTGTCTCTCTGTCACATAAATAAATAAATCTTTAAAAAAAAAAAAAGTTGAGCTTAAAATTGTTGGGACATTGCCTAGGCCAGTGTGATGAAAGGAGAGATCACCATACCACTTGTATGTCTCCTCACCTGACCCAGTTTCCCATGCCTTTCCACCTTCTCACATCATTCCATTGGATCCTTTGGAACTCACATCTATCATCTATAATCTCCCATTTCCTCAACATCTTCTGTAAACAGTCCCTTAGCCCTCTTTGCCCTAACAAAACCTGGCTATCCCTTGATGACCTCACTTCCTCTATGCTTTGTGACCTGTAAAGATTTCATGGAACTTCCTCAAAAGCAACCCCAAGCTGAGGGTAAGTGGAGATCAGGCAGCTTTCCAATTCCCAAGTAGAGTGGTGTACTTTGATCTGTTTTACACATTGGTATTTGACGTGAGATTTTTTTAAATTCCACTAGGGGAAAAATAATTTGGAAACCACTGTTTCATTACATTTTTGCAGTGGGCCACTGTTTGCTGTGTACCTGCAATCACCCCATTCCTGAAATTATCCTGATTCTGTCCCATCATCATGTTTTGGTTTATGAGGAGAAGTAATGTGGCTTTTTAGTTAGATCTCTGGACCAAGATGAACCACATTTGAATCTGTTGTAGAGACTACAGTATAGCATTCAAAGATTCTAGACACTGAGCTCTGTGCTATGACAAGATGGGACTTTTAGGTTGTGGGGGGATGAGTGTATTTTGCCCACAGGAAGGAGTGTCAATCACATATTTGGGTGAGCTGTAGTAGTCATTAATCATTCACTAACCATTTCCAGTTTTTCTCCTTCTGGCACATAGTAAGATTACACTTTGCCGTACCCTTAGGTTTGCTATTTGACTTAATTTGGCCAGTAAAATATGAGCAAAAATGACAGGTTGAAGCTTTAGAAATCAGTGTATGATTCACTAGGTTTCCCCTCCTCCCCCAGTTCCTCTCACCTTTCTAGATGATAGAAGTTCTGTCAGCCTGTGTGAGAAAGCATGGAAGAGAACCTCCAGCTGACCTGTAATGGACATGCAAGTTGAGAAAGAAATAAACCTTTGTTGTTTTGTTTTTGTTTTTTAAGATTTATTTATTTTAGAGAGAGAGAAAGCATGAGCAGGGAAGTGGCAGAGGAGGAGGGAGAGAGAGAATCTCAAGCAGACTCCACGCTGAGCACAGAGCCCACCCTGAGATCTCACAACCCTGAGATCATGACTGAGCCGAAATCAAGAGTCAGTTAAGGGGCCTTAACTGACTGAGCCACCCAGACACCCCAAACCTTTGTTTTTATAAGCTATTACAATTTAGGAGTTGTTTGTTACCACAGCAAAAAACCTAGTCACATATTTCTTTGCTGATTCTCTCCCCACTATTTTCTCTCGTTCTTTCTTTGGATCTCCTTTTATGTGTTAGACCTTATAGTGAAGATAGTGCTCAACTTCCTCCAATATCCATTCTCTCCTTCCTTTTTTTTTATCCTCTCCTTCCTTTTAATAATAGAACTCTTGAGTTTTAGCAGAGCATATGACCACATATGCAAGACTACATTCCCCAGCCTTCCTTGTAGCTAGATGTGAGCTGAAGTATTACGTATACCTTATGAGTTGTACCTTTATGTTTGTGGTTCTTATTGACCTCCCTCCTGCTAGTTAGAAAACGTTAACTAAAACAGCAGCCCTGGATACTGGGATGGATATGGATGCAACATGTTTAGCACAACAGAGCCAGCTGGTCATAATGCAGAGCCATCTATCATAGGTCATAAAGAAATAAACTTCTATGCTATTTAAACCACTGTATTTTGGAGTCTCTTTGTTATAGCAACTTAAGCTTTTTCCTCATACAGTCCTCCTAGACTGTTACTTCAATTTTCTTATCACTGTGTCCTCTCCTATTTTTCCATCTCTTTGTCTTTTTACCTTACCTTCTGGAGATTTCACTAACTTTGTTCTCCAGTGCTGCTTTTAAGTTTTTCATTTCTACCATATTCTTAATTTCTAAGAGTTCTTGTTTTATAGATGCTATATCTTTTTTAAAAGATTTCTTCTTTCTCATAGCCTATTTCTGCCAAGTTTTTTTCTCATTTTTTCCTTGAATGTCTGGTGAACTTTGGCTCTCTGCTCATAGTTAAGAGAGAGGCACTACAAAGCTAAATGGAAGCTCATGGATAGAGGTATTTGACTATAGGCATTACTGTAGGCCAGTGGTTCTCAGTTGAGAGCAATCTACTCCCCTTCCCCAGGGACACTGACAATGTCTGGAGACATTTTTTGTTGTCACAGCTGGGGGATAGGTGCTACTGTTATCTACTGGATAGAGATCAGGAATGCTGCTTAAAATTTTACAGTGCACAGAATGGTCATCCAAAACAAAGAATTGAAAGTAGAAAAAGACTGGCAGTGTCTGCATTCAGTTAGTAAACATTGATTTAATCCCCGTATTCTCAGTACAAAAGGCCCCTGCCCTCAAACATCCTTATGCCTCTTGGTCCAGACTCCCTCTGCTTCACTATCCAGAAACTAGAAAACTTTGGGAGTATTCTGCTGGGTGGGACAGAGCTGTAGGGAGCTTTTGTAAACAGACTTTCAGACTTTTAGCTCCTCCTTACCTACGTTTTCAGAGGTACCTCAGGTTCTGTATTTCCCAGGTTACTCGAGAGTTCTATAATGTAATTCACTTGCTTTTTTTCCACTGTAGGCTTAGGATTCAACTTTTCTGGTTTCACTAACTCAGTTGTCACTAACCCATTTGCTTTCGAGATCCCAATATTCTTATTTTGTTTTCTCACCTCCTGTTGTCTATGTCTTTGTGCGTCTTCTAAAAAATCCTTTTATTGTCATTTTGGTGGAATTTCAGGAAGAAGCAGATCTAATCATGCATTCAACTTGCAATCTTAAATAACAGTTTCCTCTGTTTTACTTTACTCTTTATTAATTAGAATGTGTCTCTTATGCCCCCCACCCCCACCCATTAAGTGATAACCTCATGGAGAATGTGAACTGTGTCCTGTTTTTTTAATACTTAAGAACCTGGCCTTAGTAGGTACTTAATACATTTGTTACACTGAGTTTTTGTAATGCAAATGTACACCACTTTAAATGCTTTTTCCATTGATAGATCAGTAAAACTTTTTATTTTCCAAATTCTCTAATATGCAAAAAAACACAATAAGGTAACTCCTAATGCCCATAAACTTTGCATGCCTGACTAGAATGGCCTGAATACATGGAACATGTAAATCATATTGTTCATTCAGTCTCATGTATTCACTCTGGTGGCCAATCTCATTTCCAAATCTCCCACTATAAAATAGAGTATTTTATGGCATCTGCATTAGAGGATATTTTTAAAACAATGAAGTTTAATCACATTTACCTGACAGATGATCTGGTTATAAATGTATACTTACATGAATTTTATTAGAACTTCAAGTTTGTATCAGTATATATTTTTTTTTTAAAGATTTTTATTATTTATTTATTCGACAGAGATAGAGACAGCCAGCGAGAGAGGGAACACAAGCAGGGGGAGTGGGAGAGGAAGAAGCAGGCTCATAGCAGAGGAGCCTGATGTGGGGCTCGATCCCGTAACGCCGGGATCACGCCCTGAGCCGAAGGCAGACGCTTAACCGCTGTGCCACCCAGGCGCCCCTGTATCAGTATATTTTTAAATAAATATTTCCTCAATAAAGAATAGAAATTTATATGAATATGTGTGCTCCAGCATTTGTATATTATCAGTCACCAAATTCTGATCACTGAACCCATTTCCTAATATAACAGGAAAATCTGGTGGTTAATTAGATACCTAATACATGATACTGTTTCTCCCATAGCCAGAATTCACTGGTCCAGGAATCAAGGGGTAGAAATGGGAGTGGTAGTACTCACTAGTACCCCTAGTAATCCACTAGCAAAATTTTTGCTTCTTGTTCCCATGGCCTTATGTTCCGCTGGCCTAGAGATCTTTGCTCCAAAGGGAGGAATGCTTCTACCAGACCATACGACAATGATTCCACTGAACTGGAAGTTCAGACTGCTGCCTGGCCACTGTGGGTTCCTCATGTGTCTGAATCAACAGCAAAGAAAGGAGTTACTGTGCTAGCTGCAGTGATTGATCCTGACTACCAAAGGGAAATTGGACTACTCATCCACTGTAGAGAGAAAGAAGAGTATGTCTGAAATACAGGGGATCCCTCAATATTACCATGCCCTGTGATTAAGGCCAATGGAAAACTACAACAACCCAGTCCAGACAGAACTATTAATGGCTCAGACTCCTCAAGAATGAAGATTTGGGGGCGCCTGGGTGGCACAGCGGTTAAGCGTCTGCCTTCGGCTCAGGGCGTGATCCCGGCGTTATGGGATCGAGCCCCACATCAGGCTCCTCCGCTATGAGCCTGCTTCTTCCTCTCCCACTCCCCCTGCTTGTGTTCCCTCTCTCGCTGGCTGTCTCTATCTCTGTGGAATAAATAAATAAAATCTTTAAAAAAAAAAAAAGAGTGAAGATTTGGGTCACCCCACCAGGCAAAGAATCATGGCCAGCTAAGGTGCTTGCTGAAGACAAGGGAATGCAGAATGGATAGTGGAAGAAGGTAGTTTTAAATACCAGCGATGACCATGTGACTAATTATAGAAATGAAGGCTGTAATTGTCATGAGTATTTCTCATTTTGTTATGCATGTATGTATGTGTGTGTATCACAAATATCTTTGTTTTCTTCCCTCTTATTTCCTTATCATATAATGTAAGATATACTGAATTTATGTCATAATATTTAAGTATTGTTAATTTTACATCATAGAATTTGGATTATGGGACATCAAGAAGAGTGAACATCACTCAACAATACTACCTCATCTTCAGGAGAAAGGATTAGTATATTTCTGGTTGTATGTAGGTAGTTGTATCATGTTAGGTGGAATTATGACCTTGTTATTATTGTTTAGAAATTAAATTTGGTTTAAGGAGTTACATATATGGGTTCCAAGTTGACAAGCGGTGGACTTCTGATGGTTAATTTTATGTATCAACTTGACTAGACCATGGAGTGCCCAACATTTGGTCAGACATTATTCTGGGTTTGTCTCTAAGGGTGTTTCTGGATAAGCTAACATTTGTATGAGTACACTGAATAAAGCAGGTTGCCCTCCCTAATGTGGCTAAGCTTCATTCAGTCAGCTGAAGACCTAAATGGAACAAAAAGACTAAGAGGAAACTCCTCCCTGACTGCTTTGAGCTGGGACGTTGATTTTTTTTTCCCCTGCCTTCAAACTTGAACTGAAATATCAGCTCTTCTTGGGTCTTGAGTCTGACAGCTTTGGACTAGACCTTAAATTGTTGGCTCTCCTGGTTCTCAGGCCTTCAGACTCAGAATATAACTACACATCAGCTCTCCTAGGTCTCCAGCTTGCTAACTATAGATCTTGGGTTTTTTCAGCCTCCATAATCATGTTAGGCAATTCCTTATAATCATTCAATCTCTCCCTCTCTCTATCTAGCCAGCTAGCTATCTCCTGCTCCCTCTCTCTCTCTCTCCCTCTTTCTCCCTCTTTCTTTCTCTCTCACTCTCATTCCATATATATATATATCCTATTGGTTCTGTTCTCTGGAGAACCCCAACCAACACACATATCTTAATTATAAATAGAAAAGTGATTGTACTATTTAAAAAATCTTAATTGTTGGGGCGCCTGGGTGGCTCAGTCGTTAAGCGTCTGCCTTCGGCTCAGGGCATGATCCCGGCGTTCTGGGATCGAGCCCCATGTCAGGCTCCTCCGCTGGGAGCCTGCTTCTTCCTCTCCCACTCCCCCTTCCTGTGTTCCCTCTCTCGCTGGTTGTCTCTCTCTCTGTCAAATAAATAAAATTTTTAAAAATAAATAAATAAATAAAAATAAAAATAAATAAAAAAATCTTAATTGTTCAGTTCTTATTAATAGCCATATATTAATTTTATTATCTCTTGATAGTTTCAAAATATGTTTTGTTATTTATTGCTTGTTATTCATTTAATTTGTTGGGATATTTGTTGCTAAAGAAATAAACAAGATGCTATAGAAATAGTATGTCTTTTTTAATATCAAATTTTAAGTATTGTTTGTAAGTAAGTCACATTTACTGTGTACATGACAACAGAAGCAGAAGGAAGAAAATGTTACAAATAAGGTAAAGTGTATGAATGTTCATGTCTCGGCAAGTGCATGTTCTCCAGTTCACCTATGGCAATGTTTGAGCAATTACTATTATCATCCTTCTACTATGCTTCTTGGAGACCTGGGCAATGTCAAATTGTTTGCTTTGTTTCTTTTGTAACGTATTTTATTTTTCTTCCAATTTTAATTCAGTTCAACTGTTCCATTCAAGTAAAGTCATTTTATCTCTCCTGTTCTGATTGATATTTTAATGATCCAGTTTTTACCAGCTGTGTCCACCCCAGCATTTTTATGAAGAATGGAGAGCTATGCTTTCTGTATTTGAATAATGAAACTATGGAGAGGGTCATTTTTACCCCCAAAATTAGAGAAAGAAATTACCCATGAAAAGAGACTATTCTGCTGCTCTGAGTACCATGGGGGAGATAGTTGCCTATCCATTCCCTTTAATTAGTCTCAACATTTTAAAGACGGTGACAGCTATTTAAACTATTGCCTAAGGGGTACCTGGCTGGCTCAGTTGGTAGAGCATACAACTCTCAATCTTAGGGTTGTGAATTCGAGCCCCATGTTGGGTATAGAAATTACTAAAAAAAAAAAAAAAA